>NC_091455.1:214361034-214503534 GCF_027789765.1 Dendropsophus ebraccatus
ATCTATCTATCTCTTCTATCTATCTATCTATCTATCTATCTATCTATCTATCTATCTATCTATCTATCTATCTCCTATCCATCTATCTATCTATCTCCTATCTATCTCCTATCTATCTATCTATCTATCTATCTATCTATCTATCTATCTATCTTCTATCTATCTCCTATCTATCTATCTATCTATCTATCTATCTATCTATCTATCTCCTATCTATCTATCTCCTATCTATCTATCTATCTATCTCCTATCTATCTATCTATCTATCTATCTCCTATCTATCTATCTATCTATCTATCTATCTATCTATCTATCTCCTATCTATCTATCTATCTATCTATCTATCTATCTATCTATCTATCTATCTCCTATCTATCTCCTATCTATCTATCTATCTATCTATCTATCTATCTATCTATCTATCTATCTCCTATCTATCTATCTATCTATCTATCTCCTATCTATCTATCTATCTATCTATCTCCTATCTATCTATCTATCTATCTATCTATCTATCTATCTATCTCCTATCTATCTATCTATCTCCTATCTATCTCCTATCTATCTATCTATCTATCTATCTATCTATCTCAGATATTAGTGGATTTTTACTGAATTTTTCTGTAATTGAATCTTTACTAATCTCGATGTTTTCCAGCGCAGATGAAGCCGCCGCCGCCCTGATTTTACCTTTTTCCCCCTGTTTTTACGGCTTGAGAAGTTAATATGTAACCGGTTCCACTTTCTGACTTTCAGGTGATTAAGTTACTGCAGGAAAATGTGTCACTTCTATTGACTGGTAGAAAAGGGAGAGAACAGACTGTAAGTCTGCGGCGGCGGCCGAGTGCGGTTCAATAATCCAGTCTGCTGTTTGTTACCTTAGACAAGTCACTTTATACTGTGCCTGCACTTACGTGGATGTGTGTGTGAGGGCGCCGTACCCTCAGCATCACCAGGCATGAGCACCCCCACATACACGAGACTAGTCTGCATTATCAGCTGCTGTATGTCCTGCAGGAAGTGGTGTGTTCTCTCCTGTCTGACACCGTGCTCTCTGCTGCCACCTCTGTCCGTGTCAGGAACTGTCCAGAGCAGGAGAGGTTTTCTATGGGGATTTGCTGCTGCTCTGGACAGTTCCTGACATGGACAGAGGTGGCAGCAGAGAGCACTGTGTCAGACTGGAGAGAATACACCACTTCCTGCAGGACATACAGCAGCTGATAAGTACTGGAAGTCTTGAGATTTTTTTGTAAATAGAAGTAAATTACAAACCTGTATAAGTTTCTGAAACCTGATGTTTTAGAGCATTTTTTGGCTAGAGTTCCTCCTAAGGGACAGGTGGGACAATTTATACGGCTACATAAAAAAACGAGTCCTCTCCACTTAGTGACTGTCCACATGATTCTAATAGCTGGGGGATCTGTCATATTTATTGGGGCGTAGAATCCAATGACTTTCTTGATGGATCTGTTTACAAGGACAAAGGCCGGGACCGCAGGTTTTTCCCCACCTTCTTTCCCGCTGCTTTATTGCAGCATTTTTCATTCTGGACGTTGCAGAAATAACCGGTCTGAGCTGAGTATAACTCCGCTGTCCCTGAGACCAAAGCCAAACAGGAGCTCATAAATATCCTGCGAGCCGCCATCAGCCGCGTGTGCCGCAACGTACGCCACTTACAATACAGGGAGCCACATTTATGTGTCCGTCGTTTTGGATACAAAATCACCCCCCCCCCCTCTCAATTAAAAAAAGATAAAAAAACTAAAAATAAATTTTTTTTTTTTCTTTTTAATATAGAGCATTGTTTTAGCAGAATAATATGAATCTGGTGTTCTGTATTAGTTGAGAGGATTGCGGCGGAATCTCAGGCTGAAGGTAAGTATTATCTTATCTTAGTAACAGGCTGAGGTCATGTACTCGGCACAAAAATAAATGCAATTATTTTAAGAATCCGTCAGAGAAATTCCTCCCTGCTTTGAATTTCACATTCTCCTTATCTAACATTCCAGCAGCTATTATTTTCCTTAAAGGGAACCCGGCATCGGAGTATAGGAGTTGCATTTAGTGCATTGGGCTCCGGTACCTGAAGGGCCCAATGTCTGCTCCACCACATCCCAGCGTTATATATAGTACACAGGGGCTCTGGATATATCCCAAAGTGTGACAAATGCTCTGGGTTTTTGCAAGGTCCAATGTGAGCCGACATGGATGAAACGCCAGGACAGCAAGGAAGGGGTTACCCTGAGCTTGGATGATAGAAGATGCAGAGATAGATTTGCCCTAACAACAGGCAGTGAGTAGCAGATTGCAGGGAAGGGAGACACCTAGTGGACAAGACTTTAGAGTTTTTTTCTCTGGGGTATAAGGGATGGGAGGGGGGTAAGGAGGTGTGAGGGTGTGTGCACACTGAGAAAAACGGATTTGTGGCGGATTCCACCGCTCGCGCCTGCACCTTTGCTATAGACTCCATTCTATGATCAGGCAGATTTCGCCGTCCGCCGGGTTTATTCACAGGCGCAGAGTGAAGCGGGAGTGCGGGGGCGAGCGGCGGAATCCGCCTCAAATCCCCTGCGTGTTTTCCCTTACAGCTCGCACTCAGGAACGCCTCTATGACTCTTCTTACTATAGTATGAAAACATTTTTGAACATTCTGGAAGCGCAGACAGACATATCACAGGTACCAGGTGTCTCCCTGATCTAACAGGGTCCATTGTTTGAGTTGTGTTCGGCAGATGACAGATTCCCTTTCGTGAAAACCTTTTTGTTTTCTCGGAGAATTTTGGATCCGGTCGCTCGAAGTCTCTCCAGACTGAAGAGCGGGAAGAGCGGCCGTGTGGACGTTCTTTCTCCTGAGTTATCTTTTTTTGTAATTCGCCATTTTTCCATTGTTTACCTCTTTACTGTTACCTCGGCCAGGGATTGTCTGAATATGATCAGGGCATTGGGATACTGAATTGGTGGTGAGGGGTAGTATCCCTGACATTGAGCCCAGAGCCGCTGCGGCCAATACTTACGCCTCCCTCTCATGTATAAGAGGGACGTTAGAACGGCCGGAGCGTCCCCCGCCAATGGCTTCTGAGTGCCGGCAGTTACTGGAGCAGAACACCAGCCGCTTCACTATTACCAGGGTTGTCATGATAAGACAATTCTATTAACTCCAACTCGAAAAGGGCTCCAAGAAGAGTCGCCTCCTGTCCAGACCAACAGCGTCACTTATCAGAGCAGAAATACTGATCCTTAAAGGGGGATTCCTCTCATTAACATTTAGCCCCTTGGAATTGGAGGGCGATGTGACTGTGCTCTCTGTAGACCAGACCTGCTTCACATCAACATATTAAAGGGGTTCTCCAGGCTTTTGTAGTAAGAAAGTAGCCAGGGATGTCTCTAGGTAATCAGTCCCTGCAGAGTGTGGGGCAGAGGCTACTATTAGAGAATTTCTGCCTAGAGTGTCCAGCAGGAACAGAAAGTCTGTTACAAGATGTATACCAGAAAGGAAAGCATTAAAGGAGTTGCTTACAAAGTTTTTTTCTTTCAAATAAATTGGTGCCAAAAAGTAATTTACTTCTATAAAAAAAAATCTCCAGTCATCCAGTACTTATCAGCTGTTGTATGCCCTGCAGGAAGTGGTTATTCCCTCTAGTCAGCATAACTAGGCATGAGCACCCCCACATACACAGGACTAGTCTGCATTATCAGCTGCTGTATGTCCTGCAGGAAGTGGTGTATTCTCTCCAGTCTGACACAGTGCTCTCTGCTGCCACCTCTGTCCATGTCAGGAACTGTCCAGAGCAGGAGAGGTTTTCTATGGGGATTTGCTGCTACTCTGGACAGTTCCTGACATGGACAGAGGTGGCAGCAGAGAGCACTGTGTCAGACTGGAGAGAATACACCACTTCCTGCAGGACATACAGCAGCTGATATGTACTGGAAGACTGGAGATTTTTTTAATAGAAGTAAATTACAAATCTATATAACTTTCTGGCACCAGTTGAGTTGAACGAAAAAAAAAAAAAAGTGTACTATCCCTTTAAAAACCATAGGAATATAGTAAATCTATTCTATTTTTGATATATGTTCATTTCTTTGGGTATGTTCACATTAAAGAATCCCACTGTAGTGTGAAAATATTCATGGACAATTTAAAGGTTTCATAATTAGAAAATCCCTTTAATAAAATGGCTGCGTCCACATTTGACCTTTTAGTTGTATTTGGTGCCTTATGTCTCTACTTAAAGCAGCTATTAGTCTGGGATTGGGTTCCCATGTACCTGCGTATTGCATCACACACTATGCTGGTACTGCCCCTTTAAGACTGTGCCTCTTGGCTGTGGCTGCACGGCCATTAATACTGCTCTGTACATGGCGGCGTCCTGTGCGGGAAGCCTGTTATCTGCTCACACACAGTTCTGCACATTTCTGTGTGCGCACAATACACAGGTGTGCACACAATACACAGGTGTGCGCACAATACACAGGTGTTCTCACAATACACAGGTGTGCGCACAATACACAGGTGTTCTCACAATACACAGGTGTGCGCACAATACACAGGTGTTCTCACAATACACAGGTGTGCGCACAATACACAGGTGTTCTTACAATACACAGGTGTGCGCACAATACACAGGTGTGCGCACAATACACAGGTGTTTTCACAATACACAGGTGTGCGCACAATACACAGGTGTTCTCACAATACACAGGTGTGCGCACAATACACAGGTGTTCTCACAATACACAGGTGTTCTCACAATACACAGGTGTTCTCACAATACACAGGTGTGCGCACAATACACAGGTGTTCTCACAATACACAGGTGTGCGCACAATACACAGGTGTGCACACAATACACAGGTGTTCTCACAATACACAGGTGTTCTCACAATACACAGGTGTGCGCACAATACACAGGTGTTTTCACAATACACAGGTGTTTTCACAATACACAGGTGTTTTCACAATACACAGGTGTGCGCACAATACACAGGTGTTCTCACAATACACAGGTGTGCGCACAATACACAGGTGTTCTCACAATACACAGGTGTGCGCACAATACACAGGTGTTCTTACAATACACAGGTGTGCGCACAATACACAGGTGTTCTCACAATACACAGGTGTGCACACAATACACAGGTGTGCGCACAATACACAGGTGTGCGCACAATACACAGGTGTGCGCACAATATAGAGGTGTGCGCACAATACACAGGTGTTCTCACAATACACAGGTGTTCTTACAATACACAGGTGTGCGCACAATACACAGTTGTTCTCACAATACACAGGTGTGCGCACAATACACAGTTGTTCTCACAATACACAGGTTGTCTCACAATACACAGGTGTGCGCCCGCTCTGCCACAAATAACCGCGCACAATAAAGATTGATGTGACCCAAATATCTGCGCGCAGCTGCCCGACCCGTCCTACAAGGACTCCCGGAGGGGACAGATTTTTAGGATTTTTAATTACCCGGCCGTTAATCAGCTCGGCGTGCCGCCGCCGCCCTGACACCATCACTGATTAATTACATTCTATTCCAACCAATAACTCTTCAGGAATGTCGCGCTTTCTATAGAACAGATCCTGGTAAAATCTGAGCCCAAAATCATTTAATGTCTCAAGATTATTGCTGAATTAATAAACGAGAGGAAAGTGTTAAAGGGGCACTCCAGAGGGAAAAATAGTCCTTAACTCAACTGGTGTAAGAAAGTTATACAGATTGCTTATAAACATTCCAGTACTTATCAGCTGCTGTATGTCCTGCAGGAAGTGGTGTATTCTCTCCAGTCTGACACAGTGCTCCCTGCTGCCACCTCTGTCCATGTCAGGAGGTTTTCTGCTGCTGCTCTGGACAGTTCCTGACATGGACAGAGGTGGCAGCAGGGAGCACTGTGACAGACTGGAGAGAATACGCCACTTCCTGCAGGACAGACAGCAGCTGATAAGTACTGCCGCACCAGGAGAATCTCCTCTTCAGCAGTTAATCGCTGTCTTTTAGCTGACAAAATAAAAAGCTTCAGTTAATTAGCAGCATTAGGCGTTATTCACAAATCTCCTCATTTCACAAATCCACAGGCGCAAATTTTCACAGTGATGCAGATATTTCTTCATGGAAAATGTTATTGTATCCTAGGAAGGAAGAGAGCGGGCTGGTCACAGGGATGATGAATAGGGATGAGCCAACCAGCCGCGGTTTGGGCTTGTGTACCTGAACTCTCGGCAATGATTCCCGCTGTCTGCCCGCTCCGTGGAGAGGATGGATACAGCCTGAGGACCGCCCGGAAAACTGGGATACAGCCATAGCCATAGGCTGTATCCATCCTCTCCACGAAGGGGGCAGACAGCTGGAATCAGACGCCGAGAGTTCAGGTTCATACGAATCCAAACCGCGGCCGGTTCACTCATCCCTAATGATGAATGATTATTATTTTTATTTTTTCTTCAAATCAACTTGTGCGAGAAAGTTATATAGATTTGTAAATTACTTCTATTAAAAAATCTCCAGTCTTCCAGTACTTATCAGCTGCTGTATGTCCTGCAGGAAGTGGTGTATTCTCTCCAGTCTGACACAGTGCTCTCTGCTGCCACCTCTGTCCATGTCAGGAACTGTCCAGAGCAGCAGCAAATCCCCATAGAAAATCTCTCCTGCTCTGGACAGTTCCTGACATGGACAGAGGTGGCAGCAGAGAGCACTGTGTCAGACTCAACTACCTCTTTAATTCTAATAAAGTGATTCCAATATGGACGGATGGTTTGAGCGCTTGCCGTACTCCACCCTTTTTTCTTTTTTTTTTTCAGAAAAGTTTAAGTAAACAATGTGTCGGCAGTGTAAGAGTGGTGGGAGCTGCGGGAGGGATTCTTCAGACAGTCTTTATCCAAAAAAACAAGGGCAAAGGTCAGAATACAAAGAATAGCATACAAAGGAATACAGTGAACCAGCAATGCTCAGGCAAGGAGGAACTGATGGAGCAACTGCAAATAGTTCAAGAGAAGCAGGATGGATGGAGAAGTATAAAAAGAGACGCACCGGCCCTTTAAATCCAGAAGATCGGCTGCTGTGCACCCAAGTGGACAGCGGCGGCAGGACGTCAACCTGATTGTGGAGATGAGCCGAGCCGCCATTAGGACACAAGTCATAGCACGCCGACCCTGCACTGATATAACGTCCCTGCACCTTATACCGTAAACGTTGCTACGAGTCCTTCAATAAGTGGGACTATAATAAAGGTTGCGCCCTGATAGCAATCTCACATCTGCAGTTCTGCTGAATTCTATATATATATATATATATATATATATATATATAAATATATCATCCAGAAGATTAGTGGGGTCCCAGACCCCTTGATGTTATCCCAATGACACGTCAGACAAGATGGATACAAGTGGAGGAGCCGGCTAACCTATTGCTCTCACCGTACGGCGCATTGTACTTGGATGAACCCATTTACCATTCTCTAACAAATGACTCTGCGCCGGGATTCGCTGACTCGGCTGGATGTATACGGCGGCAGCTATATACAATGGAACAGATGTATCTCTTTCAAGTGAGCAACATTTCAAAGGAAAAGAAGCCATTGACCTTGAAGCAATCTCGGTGGGTTCTGTAAACAGGCGGCGCTGCTCAGAAATACTCAATATCGAGATATTGTCTCAACCGGTGACTCCGAGGCAACAATACAAGGGAATGATGATGCCGGAGCAGAAAGAGAAGGCAGAATACACCAAGATGGTGCAGAATCGGCAGAATAAGGGGCCGGAATGGTACAAACATTGAGACGTAACAACAAGAACACAAGGAATTACAGCACAACAGGGGCAACAAGGTGAAAATCACACCGGGAGAGCTGAACGTACACTGCGGAACATCAATGGGTCACCGAGCTGGTACTGACCCCCTCCAGTGCTACCAGGGGAAATGGTATAATAATAGACAAAGCTCTATGTTACCTGAAGAATAGACTCTTTATTAAAGGGATTCTCCATTTTGAACATGTCCTCCTCCACTTTTCTCCCTTTAATTGATGAAGTTTGTGATTGCGGCAAAGAGAAACGCAGCAGCTCGGGAGCACTGAACGGTGTGCCGCCAATATACAGAGACAGAGCCCCGGATTTATAGGGGAGAGATGGCTCATTTATAGACTAGGAGTGATACGTATCTCTCCGGAAATAAAATAACACAAGCAAAAGAAATGTGCTGTATACCCTGTCATACCATTTAGGTGCCCCTCACCGGGTGCCAGGGTACTGCAGTGTCCGGGTATTAGGGTGGTCCCAATGTTAGGCCCCCAGACACTGGCGAGGTGTCACTACTCTTAAAGCCCTCGCGGGCAGGCTCCTCTTTCCCTATGTAATCCCTGGTGGGCAGGCTCCTCTCTCCCTATGTAAGCCCTGGTGGGCAGGCTCCTCTCTCCCTATGTAATACCTGGCGGGCAGGCTCCTCTCTCCCTATGTAAGGCCTGGCGGGCAGGGTCCTCTCTCCCTATGTAAGCCCTGGCGGGCAGGCTCCTCTCTCCCTATGTAAGTCCTGGTGGGCAGGCTCCTCTCTCCCTATGTAACCCCTCGCAGGCAGGCTCCTCTCTCCTTATGTAATACCTGGTGGGCAGGCTCCTCTTTCCCTATGTAATCCCTGGTGGGCAGGCTCCTCTCTCCCTATGTAAGCCCTGGCGGGCAGGCTCCTCTCTCCCTATGTAAGCCCTGGTGGGCAGGCTCCTCTCTCCCTATGTAATACCTGGCGGGCAGGCTCCTCTCTCCCTATGTAAGGCCTGGCGGGCAGGGTCCTCTCTCCCTATGTAAGGCCTGGCGGGCAGGGTCCTCTCTCCCTATGTAATACCTGGCGGGCAGGCTCCTCTCTCCTTATGTAATACCTGGCGGGCAGGCTCCTCTCTCCCTATGTAAGGCCTGGCGGGCAGGGTCCTCTCTCCCTATGTAAGCCCTGGCGGGCAGGCTCCTCTCTCCCTATGTAAGCCCTGGTGGGCAGGCTCCTCTCTCCCTATGTAACCCCTCGCAGGCAGGCTCCTCTCTCCTTATGTAATACCTGGCGGGCAGGCTCCTCTCTCCCTATGTAAGGCCTGGCGGGCAGGGTCCTCTCTCCCTATGTAAGCCCTCGTGGGCAGGCTCCTCTCTCCCTATGTAAGCCCTGGCAGGCAGGGTCCTCTCTCCTTATGTAATACCTGGCGGGCAGGGTCCTCTCTCACTATGAAATACAAAGCAGGCAGGCTCCTCTCTCCTTATGTAATCCCTGGCGGGCAGGCTCCTCTCTCCCTATGTAATACTTGGCGGGCAGGGTCCTCTCTCCCTATGTAATCCTGGTGGGCAGGGTCCTCTCTCCCTATGTAATACCTGGTGGGCAGGCTCCTCTCTCTCCTTATGTAATACCTGGTGGGCAGGCTCCTCTTTCCCTATGTAAGCCCTCGTGGGCAGGGTCCTCTCTCCCTATGTAATACCTGGCAGGCAGGCTCCTCTTTCCCTATGTAATACCTGGCGGGCAGGCTCCTCTCTCCCTATGTAATCCCTGGCGGGCAGGCTCCTCTCTCCCTATGTAATACCTGGCGGGCAGGCTCCTCTCTCCCTATGTAATACCTGGCGGGCAGGGTCCTCTCTCCCTATGTAATACCTGGCGGGCAGGGTCCTCTCTCCCTATGTAATACCTGGCGGGCAGGCTCCTCTCTCCCTATGTAATACCTGGCGGGCAGGGTCCTCTCTCCCTATGTAATACCTGGCGGGCAGGCTCCTCTCTCCCTATGTAAGCCCTGGCGGGCAGGCTCCTCTCTCCCTATGTAATACCTGGCGGGCAGGCTCCTCTCTCCCTATGTAATACCTGGCGGGCAGGCTCCTCTCTCCCTATGTAATACCTGGCGGGCAGGCTCCTCTCTCCCTATGTAATCCCTGGCGGGCAGGCTCCTCTCTCCCTATGTAATACCTGGCGGGCAGGCTCCTCTCTCCCTATGTAATACCTGGCGGGCAGGGTCCTCTCTCCCTATGTAATACCTGGCGGGCAGGGTCCTCTCTCCCTATGTAATACCTGGCGGGCAGGCTCCTCTCTCCCTATGTAATACCTGGCGGGCAGGGTCCTCTCTCCCTATGTAATACCTGGCGGGCAGGCTCCTCTCTCCCTATGTAAGCCCTGGCGGGCAGGCTCCTCTCTCCCTATGTAATACCTGGCGGGCAGGCTCCTCTCTCCCTATGTATAAGTCTGTCATTTACTTTATTTACTATATGTTGTTTGTACCTAATTTTGCATTATGATTTGCAGATTAGCCTCCTATTGTATGTACAGCGCTTTGGAATTGAAGGCTCTTTAAAAAGATAAATAATAATAGTAAAAATTATAAAAGTAAAATAATCGGTTATGCTCCCACAGGTGTAATACTGCAGCACTGCAATCTAGAATAAAAGAAATTAAAGTTAATAAAAGTAAAATAAATAAATAAAAAATCCTTTTCTCTTTGCGATGTCCAACACTATAGAACGATGACGTTTATTCCGCACGGCGAACGCTGTAGAAACAAAAATAAAGAACAACGTCAACATTTTTTTTTACCCCACAAAAAAATGGAATAAAAATTGATCGCAAAGTCGTTATATATCCCAGACCGGTATCAATAAAAACGACAGCTCGCCCCACAGAAAACACAAAAATAAAAGGTTATAGGCCACAAAATATGGCAGCAGAAAAGCAGAGGCGCAAAAGTAGTAAAACATAAAACATATAGAACATTTGCGGCTGATATAATTGTGCCGACCTTCAGAATAAAGAAAGAAAGCGCTATGTCCCTGCTATAACATGGGGAGTGCCGGAAATAATATCCAAAATATTATACAGGTTTGTAATTTACTTCAATCGAAAAATCTCCAGTCTTCCAGTACTTATCAGCTGCTGTATGTCCTGCAGGAAGTGGTGTATTCTCTCCAGTGTGACACAGTGCTCTCTGCTGCCACCTCTGTCCATGTCAGGAACTGTCCAGAGCAGGAGAGGTTTTCTATGGGGATTTGCTGCTGCTCTGGACAGTTCCTGACATGGACAGAGGTGGCAGCAGAGAGCGCTGTGTCAGACTGAAGTGAATACACCACTTCCTGCAGGACATACAGCAGCTAATAAGTACTGGAAGGCTGAAGATTTTTAAATAGAAGTAAATTATAAATCTATATAACTTTCTGACACCAGTTGATTTGAAACAAAAAAACATGTTGTCGGAGTCCCCCTTTAAGTAACTCCAAGAAGGATACGTGTAAAAAATATATTTTATTTCTAATCATTAAAATATATAACATAACATGAAAAAGATACAAATATTTACAAAAGTCTCCAAAAGTAGGTCCGTAGTCAGTGGGAGGTTGGTAAGGCTGTCATGTCCCTGCTGGAGGGAACTCTGTATATGTCCACAGATAACAATGCCACGTCCAGTCTCATTCACAGACAGTACCGACAATATCTCCTGACCAATTAATTGAACCAATAGTAAAGGTGATCAAGCTACCACCGGACAGTTACCAAACCATGATCCTCTAGTTTAGAATTGTCCCAAGGCAAACAGACCGGCCAACATGCCCAACGCGTTTCAGTATCATATGTCAGATACGTCATCAGGGGCTAAACGGTCATAGCGTCATATACGTCATAGATTTGACAAGATAAATAAGACATCACATTAACACATGATTCATGGCTAATTATACACACCAGTAGTTTATATGTGTGTGATGCTGATATGGAGCGCTGCTGTGTCCTGTACTCACTGTACCAACGTCCAGGTAACCAACAGATATTTATCCCACCGTACGTGACTGATTGCGGGTACTGTATAATGTAAAAAAGTTGTATCAGTATGACCAGTGTAATATGTACTGATATGTATTGATTTTTATCATATAGTACTTACTCTGTCATGCTCAAGAGTCAACCTGGGTACAGACTCACATCTAGGACCAGTTAACCTGTAAGTGGATACGCATACATTGGTATTACCGTAATAATGTGTGCAGTGCAATATAATGCCTGCCACTTGCAGCCGTCATAACAATAGGATTTTAGTGCTACTTACAGCCAGCGCTTCCTGAGGAGACATGCTCCCGTCCTCCTGTTTCTGCAGAGTCTCGGGAATGCACGCGGCGGCTAGAAGAAATAGCCGCCGCATTGGCAGTTGCGCGTCTGACGTCACAGCACTCGAAGTAGCGCGCCAGAACTAGGTCACTCCCCCCTGCACGCCCGGTGGGAGTGAATGGTCCCAGTAGATAAACAAAGGATCCGACGTACTGACAGTGTGGCGCTCTCCAAGGTGCCGCACAAGTGTGCGATGACAATTATGTCGCCGCGTGAATAAGCGGGTAATGTGATTAAGATTACTGGGTAATTCTGGAGCCGCCTCTAGACATTATCAGTGACAGTTATTTTACAGATATGCCGATAACCAACTATATATACATGAGGATGATGCATATCTAGCGTGTTAGTGTATAATAAAGCAGAATGTGCGTGTAGTGGAATATAACCGTGGTAAGTTATGTATACACTCATAAGTATGTAGTATCTACAGCGTAGCATAGGTGACATGATATGGTTAGGAACTTGGATAAACGGTAGGGGATGGGCCTATGATACCCTAGTATGCCCTATCCTATATCCCTATGCCTATGTGGGGTGGCTGTCCTAAAAAGGACGGTCCCACTCTGCAACCTAGGGCTATCGGGTCCCTAGGTGTCCCTGTTTACTAAACCGGCTCACTAACTGTTAATAGGCCCACTAGGACCTTCCCTAGCTAACTCGTTGAGCCAGCATTCTAAACAGTCAAGGTGAAGGGTGACAATGGTGCCTATTCCAGAAGGGAGGGGGGAGGGGTATTCTTTGAGTGTGTGTGTGTGTGGGGGGGTGGCCGCTTACTGCATCTGTTAATCATGAATTGTACGTACTATATGTAACAGGCAAAGTTTAGAGACTCATTAAGGCCTCCCGGTGCAGTGGTTTGTAAGGTGTAAATCCATCTGGTCTCTTTCTGGAGCAATATTCTATCAATATCACCCCCCCGGGGGGAAGGCTTGAGGCTCTCTATTGCAGTGAATTTAATAACGTCAGGGTTTCCCCCATGATGTTCATGTACATGTGTTGCCAGAGGTGTGTCTCTTTTGTTTCTAACATCTCCCCTATGCTCAAGTATGCGTTTGCGCCACTCCCTAATCGTTTTACCCACGTATTGTTTAGAACATTCACAAGTAGCCAGGTAAATTACCGCTTTAGTGCTACAATTAATGAATGATCTAATCTCGTAGGTTTGCATGGTCTGTGGGCATGTGAATGATTTGGCTTTCTGTACTGATGTACATGCCCTACAGTGTCCGCAGCAGTAGGAGCCAGTGGCCTGCTGTGTATGAAGCCAAGTTATTTGCACCGCAGCAGGTGGCAGGTGGCTCTGCGTCACTCTATCCTTTATACTCCTCCCCTTTCTGTAGGTGATCAGAGGGTGCTCACTGACCACATCCCTGAGGCATCCCTTTAGGCTCCGTAGACCCAGAGAGCAGAGCTCCGGCTGCAGCCCTTGTTACCAGCACTTTGTATACTCAGTTCTTTTTGGCGTTTTTTACACGTTTCCTTCCATGCTTCGGCCAGTCTTCAGCGCTCGGACGTTTCTCCTCGGTCCCCGATTCCCCCTGCAGATCGCTTTCCTGCAATGCTCCATTTTCTAATTAAGATAAATGACTGATTTAGAACAACAGAACACGGGTCATTGATTATCTGTCTTTAATGTTGGGGGATTAAAAGATTTTTCAGATGAGTCTATTGTTTGCGATCGGCAGCAATAATAAAGCGGCGACGCTGCCAGCCATTACCAAGATTGCTTAAACGGCGTTTTATGCACCTGAGCGACCGGCTATAAATTATACCGATTGAAGTCTCCCGCCGCTCAGCATAGGACATTGTTATCCGGGAGGGGGAGGGGGGTCCTTAGTCATAACAATATGGAAATCTTATATAAACACTATTGTTTTCATGTTGACGCTTTGTGAGATTTAATTCCCCGATTCCTGCACACGGTGAAGACCTTCCAGTAATAATTCATGGCTTAAAGGGGCACTCCAGAGGGAAAAGAAAGTTTTCAAATCAACTGGTATCAGAAAGTTATATAAATTTGTAATTTACTTCTATTAAAAAAATTCTCCAGTCTTCCAGTACTTATCAGCTGCTGTATATCCTGCAGGAAGTGGTGTATTCTCTCCAGTCTGACAGTGCTCTCTGCTGCCACCTCTGTCCATGTCAGGAACTGTCCAGAGCAGGAGAGGTTTTCTATGGGGATTTGCTGCTGCTCTGGACAGTTCCTGTCAGTGGCAGCAGAGAGCACTGTGTCAGACAGGAGAGAATACACCACTTCCTGCAGGACATACAGCAGCTAATAAGTACTGGAAGAATGGAGATTTTTAAAAATTTGAAGTAAATTACAAAAATCTAATTGATTTTTAAACTTTTTCTCCGGAGCTCCCCTTTTTGCCATGACGTCTGACTGTGTTCCCATCTATTGGATAGAAGTTTGAGGATATCTCACACGCTTCTTGCTGTAGATTATGAAAAACTTTAAGAAGTCGTGATCGCCACTTAGCGGGATAGGGGCCTAAAATAATACCTGAAATTAATTTTTATAACATTGTGATTCGTCTGTCTCCGATTTTTATCACTTTCCTAATGTGAAAATAGGATAATATATTTATGGCAAATAGAAGCACGATCCGTTAATTAGATCTTTTTCCACTAAAAATTAATTGACTGGAAAACATAGCTAATACTTCTGTGACCGTATACGGCGATACTCCTGTGTTCTGCCATCTGTTAATCCAGATAATCCTATAATCCAGAATGTCTGATAATCTGGCGCTTGTTTTTGGGATAATAAGAATTTAATGTGGCTGAGTTGTAATACCGCACACAACCTGAGGACAAGGGTGGCGATATTTTTTTTTTTTGCAAGAACGTAGCTGTGGTTTATTGAATTCTGGATAATCCCTGTAAATGTGTAGGATGTGCGCCTCTGATGGCAGCTTTAGTCGGTCAGTACAAAGTTATATGAAGAACTGAACCCTCGAACCACCGGAACGTCCGCAATACAGACCAATATAGACGTAACGCCACTGTACAGAGCCCACGTAATAGTGACAGACACAGTACATGGAATTCTCTCTGTACAGCGTTCACATAATACTGCTACACAGTGCACATATAATACAACTGTACAGGGACACACACAATCCATAGAATACTTCTGTACAGAGGCATGTAATACCCCTATACATAGCGTACAGTAATACACTTGTACATATCCCATGTAATAGTCACATAAACAGCACACATAATACCTCTGTACAGAGCCAACGTAATAGCAATATACACAGCACATATAATAACACTATACAGGGTCCATATAATAGTAACAAATACACAGCACCTGTAATAATGCAATACAGAGTCCACATAATACTGCCATACACAGCACCTGTAATAACGCAGTACAGAGTCCACATAATACCACAATACACAGCACCTGTAATATTGCATTAGTGTCCACATAATACCGCCATACACAGCACCTGTAATATTGCATTAGTGTCCACATAATACCACGATACACAGCACCTGTAATATTGCATTAGTGTCCACATAATACCGCCATACACAGCACCTGTAATAACGCAGTACAGAGTCCACATAATACCGCCATACACACTGTGTATGGCGGTATTATGTGGACTCTGTACTGCGTTATTACAGGTGCTGTGTATTACACAGCACCTGTAATAACGCAGTACAGAGTCCACATAATACCGCCATACACAGCACCTGTAATAACGCAATACAGACTCCACATAATACTGCCATACACAGCACTTGTAATAACGCAATACAGACTCCACATAATACCGCCATACACAGCACCTGTAATAACGCTGTACAGAGTCCACATAATACCGCCATACACAGCACCTGTAATAACGCTGTACAGAGTCCACATAATACCGCCATACACAGCACCTGTAATAACGCAGTACAGAGTCCATATAATACCGCCATACACAGCACCTGTAATAACGCTGTACAGAGTCCACATAATACCGCCATACACAGCACCTGTAATAACGCTGTACAGAGTCCACATAATACCGCCATACACAGCACCTGTAATAACGCAGTACAGCTTCCACATAATACCGCCATACACAGCACCTGTAATAATGCAGTACAGATTCCAAATAATACCGCCATACACAGCACCTGTAATAATTCAGTACAGAGTCCACATAATACCGCCATACACAGTAAGTATAATGCTACTAAACAGAACCCGTGTAGAAGTGACACATATGGCCCATGTAGATCCACCGTATACACCCCATGTAATAGTACCGTACACACTAAATTATACATTCCAGTATTGTACAAGACTGTGGGAGTCAGTGAGACACCGCTACGGCACATGTAGGCCCTTATCGGCTGCCGCTACATGTGTTACTCAGCTGTCGCTATGTCGCCCTCCTCTGGTGTTCCCTCAATCATTATACCGCCATCTCCCCGGCTGTGAGCGGGATTTCCCTCCCGCACAGCAGATTAGTTTTGTTTCTTACGTTCGGTTATTATTTCCATCACTGTTAACGGACATGTTCAATCATCTCAACGTCCTTAAGACTAATGGAACAAGCCGCCACATCCCGCCACGGATGTTTGTGCTTACTTAGCCGCCGCCGCCGTGTGACATTTCCCGTTGCGTTTTCTACGGGTAAGCTTTTTTTTTTTCGCTTTGTTGTTTTTACCTCTTTAATGTCGCTACTATAATATTTTATATGACACAGCAGAATAGCATCCAATTACGCTTTATTATTGTTGACCCCGGGGCCAAGGCTCTAAAAATTTCCTCAACGTATCTTCCAAAATGGCCATCTGCTGCCTGACAGCTCTGCGCAGCATTAGTATTCTCCGGAAGTGTGGGAGATGGAGAAGACAATCATCAGCAATATAGTAATACAACCGCCTAATGACCGCAATATAGTGCTACAACCCGCTAATGACTAGCAGTATAGTCAGACCACCGCCTAATGAGACTGGGGCCAATAGAGCTTAATAGTGGGGTCACCCAATGACCAGGAAACTACCGACAGTAGGACTAACTAATGACCAGCAGAGTATTAGAGGACTGACTAATGACCAGCAGAGTATTAGAGGACTGACTAATGACCAGCAGAGTATTAGAGGACTGACTAATGATGAGCAGAGTATTAGAGAACTGACTAATGACCAGCAGAGTATTAGAGGACTGACTAATGATGAGCAGAGTATTAGAGGACTGACTAATGATGAGCAGAGTATTAGAGGACTGGCTAATGACCAGCAGAGTATTAGAGGACTGACTAATGACCAGCAGAGTATTAGAGGACTGACTAATCACCAGCAGAGTATTAGAGGACTGACTAATGATGAGCAGAGTATTAGAGGACTGACTAATGATGAGCAGAGTATTAAAGGACTGACTAATGATGAGCAGAGTATTAGAGAACTGACTAATCACCAGCAGAGTATTAGAGGACTGACTAATGATGAGCAGAGTATTAGAGGACTGACTAATGATGAGCAGAGTATTAGAGGACTGACTAATGATGAGCAGAGTATTAGAGGACTGACTAATGATGAGCAGAGTATTAGAGAACTGACTAATCACCAGCAGAGTATTAGAGGACTGACTAATGATGAGCAGAGTATTAGAGGACTGACTAATGACCAGCAGAGTATTAGAGGACTGACTAATGACCAGCAGAGTATTAGAGGGCAGAATAACGACCAGCAGAGTTGTAGTGAGCCAGTACGGCCCCTAAGTCTTTAAATCCCTCGGGCTCACACAGTTGGGATGAAGTGTTCATTGCAGTTAGAGTTTTTCCCTCTAGGTGTCACTAACACTTATTGTTTTTATGCATGGCTGAAGGAGACTAAGGGTTAACTGTTTATATGTCACAAGTTGTTTTTTTGTCCATTCACAGGAGCAGGTGTTTCCCCTCCTTTTTCTGTCCTATCCTCTGCCTTCTCTCTCCTGACACATAGTCCCACCAATCACAGGCAGGATCAGTTAGACCCCTGCAGGAAGGAGGAGGGAGGAGTTTAGTTAGTTGGCTTTAGATAGAGTCTGAGGAAGCAGTCAGGTCCCATGACAGGGACGCAACCAAGCAAGCCGCAGATTCTTCCTATGCAAGCCACCACCACTATGCAGTGCTAAAAAGTACCAGGGGGAGAGCAGCCACAGAAGGATCACCTTGTCCACACCAGGAACCTCTCTAAATGTGCAGGGCAGGAAATGAGCCCAGTGGAACAAAGCTACGAAAAGTCTAAGTGTTCCACTGCGCAGTGGAAGACGACCAGGAAGTCTTGGGAGTCTGCTTAGCCCAGATAACTAGGCCTGGGGCTCATACTACCCTGACAGGACGAGTAGCTGACAACTGTAGGGCAGAAGGTGGTCAGACACAAGTCTATATGTGAGTAGGAGTGTTCTCTCTATATATCCTCAACTACAGGCACCTAAGTAACCTCCAGGATTGTTTCCTTGTGTTGCACTGAACTGTATTTCTGTAAAGGTACTGCTGTGTTGCACTAAGTTCCTGCAAGTAAAGGGTTCTGCGTTTGTTCTAAGTGTCGGACTCCGGCCTATTCTTGCGCACCCGCACCTGCACCCGCACCCGCACCCGCACCTGCACCCGCACCCATCCACATCTACACTTGGGTTAAACTTTTCCTGCAGGCGGAGCACCAAACTGTCCGGGGTGGGTCCTGCACCACTCCAGGCTACCGGGACAAGTGCCCAATGGACCCACTCAGCTACCGCACCACCGTACCAGCTGACCCGGCAGGGCACCTAACACCACTGGTGCCTCACACCGCTCCGCTGCAGAGTATAACCGGGTCAACTATTGACCATCAGAGTAGTGATGAGGGACACTTGGAGTATTATAGGGTGTTAGCTGGTTATTAGTTGTATTAGTTGAGCGACTATATTCCTGCTGACTCTGGTTTTATGAGTCAAATGGGAGGAGTGACTCAATGATTGACAGCCCTCCCTGTGTGAATGCACATAAAGAGATAGTTGTCAATCATTGAGTGGAACCTCCCACTTGACTCATTGACACTAGAGGTCATGTGGGTTTTGTACTTTTTACCACTTTTGTCTACTTGAAAGAAAACATTTTTGCCGGAGTACCCCTTTAAAGAAAAAAAATTGACTTATACTGAATAATTTATTTAAAATCTATATGTCAATCTTTTTAGACCCTCCCTCTCTATAACATGGTATAACCCTCCCTCTCTATAACATGGTATAACCCCCCCATAACATGGTATAACCCTCCCTCTCTATAACATGGTATAACCCCCCCATAACATGGTATAACCCTCCCTCTCTATAACATGGTATAACCCTCCCTCTCTATAACATGGTATAACCCTCCCTCTCTATAACATGGTATAACCCCCCCATGACATGGTATAACCCTCCCTCTCTATAACATGATATAACCCTCCCTCTCTATAATATGGTATAACCCTCCCTCTCTATAACATGGTATAACCCCCCCCCCATGACATGGTATAACCCTCCCTCTCTATAACATGGTATAACCCCCCCCCCATGACATGGTATAACCCACCCTCTCTATTACATGGTATAACCCTCCCTCTCTATAACATGGTATAATCCCCCCATGACATGGTATAACCCTCCCTCTCTATAACATGGTATAATCCTCCCTCTCTATAACATGGTATAACCCCCCCTATGACATGGTATAACCCTCCCTCTCTATAACATGGTATAACCCCCCCTATGACATGGTATAACCCTCCCTCTCTATAACATGGTATAACCCTCCCTCTCTATAACATGGTATAACCCCCCCCATGACATGGTATAACCCTCCCTCTCTATAACATGGTATAACCCACCCTCTCTATAACATGGTATAACCCTCCCTCTCTATAACATGGTATAATCCCCCCATGACATGGTATAACCCACCCTCTCTATAACATGGTATAATCCTCCCTCTCTATAACATGGTATAACCCCCCCTATGACATGGTATAACCCTCCCTCTCTATAACATGGTATAACCCCCCCCATGACATGGTATAACCCACCCTCTCTATAACATGGTATAATCCCCCCATGACATGGTATACCCCTTCCTCTCTATAACATGGTATAACCCTTCCTCTCTATAACATGGTATAACCCTCCCTCTCTATAACATGGTATAACCCCCCCATGACATGGTATAACCCACCCTCTCTATAACATGGTATAATCCCCCCATGACATGGTATACCCCTTCCTCTCTATAACATGGTATAACCCTTCCTCTCTATAACATGGTATAACCCCCCCATGACATGGTATAACCCACCCTCTCTATAACATGGTATAATCCCCCCATGACATGGTATAACCCTCCCTCTCTATAACATGGTATAACCCACCCTCTCTATAACATGGTATAATCCCCCCATGACATGGTATAACCCTCCCTCTCTATAACATGGTATAACCCCCCCATGACATGGTATAACCCCCCCATGACATGGTATAACCCTCCCTCTCTATAACATGGTATAACCCCCCCCCCCCATGACATGGTATAACCCTCCCTCTCTATAACATGGTGACCAATATTAGGTGTTTGGATTTTTCATATTTTACACCTTTTTGGCGCTTCCTCCCTTCCCTACCGTCCGTCAGTCTCTGAATCCCGCGAGTGCGGGGAGCATCACATTGGAGAAAAAAGAAAGAAAAGAGAAGAAAGAAAAAAAAGAGAAGGGAAAATCAATTCTGAAAGTCTTAGGAAATTATTCAAACATTTATCAGCTGCGGCTTTCCAGCTGGACGGAGTAATGGAAGCGACAAGGAGCCAAACATGAAATATTCATCTATTAGAATAAACACAGGAAATATTAGAGACGATAGAAATAACGGTTTAAATTAACGTCCGATGTAACCGCGGCTACGGCCATGAATAAGTGATGGGAGCGCGGAGGACCTTCAGCTGCCCTTCAGGAAATGGTGGGAAGAGGTGGTTGTCATATATGGCCGGACCATGGGATTCTCGACTAACGTCATATCGGGAACAGCCGGGCTGCACTATGGGAACCTCGACTAATGTCATATAAGGAACGTCCGGGCTGCACCATGGGAATGTCGACTAATGTCATATAAGGAACGGCCGGGCTGCACCATGGGAATGTCGACTAATGTCATATAAGGAACGTCCGGGCTGCACCATGAGAATCTCGACTAATGTCATATAAGGAACGGCCGGGCTGGACCATGGGAATCTCGACTAATGTCATATAAGGAACGGCCGGGCTGCACCATGGGGATCTCGACTAATGTCATATAAGGAACGTCCGGGCTGGACCATGGAAATGTCGACTAATTTCATATAAGGAACGGCCGGGCTGGACCATGGGAATCTCCACTAATGTCGTATAAGGAACGGCCGGGCTGCACCATGGGAATCTCCACTAATGTTATATATGGAACGGCCGGACTTGACCATGGGAATCCCGACTAATGTTATATAAGGAACGGCCGGGCTGGACATCAGGGCCACTGATAGAGCTGTAGTTAGGAGAGATGTGTAATGGGAGGCCCAAGCAAAAGGAGGTGGAACCCTGGATCAGTGAGGAGTGCTGGTGTTCCTTCCTTGAGGAGCGGAGACTAAGGAGCTGCCGATTGTCACCAGCGCCCACCGCAAAGCAGAACGGACTTCGCTGCTCGAAAATCCCAAGTCGCTACCCTCAGAGAAGGACTCTGGTGACCCCCGACTGAAGAACTGAAGGAGTGCTTGACCAGGTTCTCCTCCTCTGTGGTAGATCTGCAGGATGCAACGTTAGGACGTAGTTCAGACTGGAGCTGAGCTGTAACTGGGAATGGACTGAGATCCAAGTAGCCAGAAGATCGCTAGGAAGTGGTGGATATCAGGGAGCACCGATCTGGTCGCTGACTGACAAACAAACAACTGAGCAAAGAGGTGAGGAGGTGGAGACTATATATACTCTCAGGAGAACATGCCAGAAGTCTCCAGAGCCTGAGGGCTGAGCTTATAAATACAGGTGGACAGGCATATGCCTGCCACTAGAGGGAGCCCAATCCTCCAGGAGGCAGCTCAGAGCACTTTTTCACACTCCTGTTTATTGGAAAGAAAACATTTTTGCCGCAGAAAAGATGCTGAATGAATTTCCCTGTCATGGCGGGAGTTGTGGATCGACTGGCGCACCGCTAGGGATGGCGTAAGCTGCACCAGAAGGAGGAGGCAGTGTCGGGCTCCGCCTCTAGTAATCTATATAAATCTATATAACTTATCGAGACTGGCTGGTAAGAAAGGAAAAAAATGTCTCCGGAGCGCTCCTTTAAGTAGAAAAGCCATCTTGGCTAAAGAAATTGTGCAAAACTTTCCATTATAGTAAGCGGCTCCCCGCCCCCGCCTCTGTTCTATCAGACACTTGTGCATCATAGGGAATAAAATGCTCCTTTCCGGGAAGGCGATGCCATTGTATCTGGCAGATGATAACCAGCATCCATCCGGCATAAAGGGCCTGTCCTAGTAAATAGACGCCACTCTCTATCTCCCACCAGCCGGCCGGCCATTATCTGCCATTGTCAGGGGTTACAGATAACACTGAAGGGTTCTGCATGAACCTACGATGGCGCTGAGCCGGCTCTGCTGCTGAAACAAAGGGGACCGACCTGAGAGTCCAGGAATATGATGAAGTCCTCGTTATACAGAACCGTCAGGATTACTATGTGTGAGGGAATACAGGAGGACTGTGCGGAGCACGGAGGATGAGGGAATACAGGAGGACTGTGCGGAGCGCAGAGGATGAGCACATGTGTGAGGGAATACAGGAGGACTGTGCGGAGCGCGGAGGATGAGAGAATACAGGAGGACTGTGCGGAGCGCGGAGGATGAAAGAATACAGGAGGACTGTGCGGAGCGCGGAGGATGAGCACATGTGTGAGGGAATACAGGAGGACTGTGCGGAGCGCGGAGGATGAGAGAGTACAGGAGGACTGTGCGGAGCGCGGAGGATGAAAGAATACAGGAGGACTGTGCGGAGCGCGGAGGATGAGAGAATACAGGAGGACTGTGCGGAGCACGGAGGATGAGGGAATACAGGAGGACTGTGCGGAGCGCGGAGGATGAGCACATGTGTGAGGGAATACAGGAGGACTGTGCGGAGTGCGGAGGATGAGAGAATACAGGAGGACTGTGCAGAGCGCGGAGGATGAGGGAATACAAGAGGACTGTGCGGAGCGCGGAGGATGAGAGAATACAGGAGGACTGTGCGGAGCGCGGAGGATGAAAGAATACAGGAAGACTGTGCGGAGCGCGGAGGATGAGGGAATACAAGAGGACTGTACGGAGCGCGGAGGATGAGAGAATACAGGAGGACTGTGCGGAGCGCGGAGGATGAAAGAATACAGGAGGACTGTGCGGAGCGCGGACGATGAGGGAATACAGGAGGACTGTGCGGAACGTGGAGGATGAGCACATGTGTGAGGGAATACAGGAGGACTGTGCGGAGCGCGGAGGATGAGGGAATACAGGAGGACTGTGCGGAGCGCGGAGGATGAGCACATGTGTGAGGGAATACAGGAGGACTGTGCGGAGCGGGGAGGATGAGCACATGTGTGAGGAAATACAGGAGGACTGTGCGGAGTGCGGAGGATGAGAGAATACAGGAGGACTGTGAGGAGCGCGGAGTATGAGCACATGTGTGAGGGAATACAGGAGGACTGTGCAGAGCATGGAGGATGAGAACGTGTGAGGGAATACAGGAGGACTGTGCAGAGCGTGGAGGATGAGCACATGTGTGACGGAATACAGGAGGACTGTGCGGAGCGCGGAGGATGAGCACATGTGTGAGGGAATACAGGAGGACTGTGTGGAGCGTGGAGGATGAGCACATGTGTGAGGGAATGCAGGAGGACTGTGCAGAGCGCGGAGGATGAGCACATGTGTGAAGGAATACAGGAGGACTGTGCGGAGCGCGGAGGATGAGCACGTGTGTGAGGGAATACAGGAGGACTGTGTGGAGCGCGGAGGATGAGCACATGTGTGAGGGAATACAGGAGGACTGTGCGGAGCGCGGAGGATGAGCACATGTGTGAGGGAATACAGGAGGACTGTGCGGAGCGCAGAGAATGAGCACATGTGTGAGGGAATACAGGAGGACTGTGTGGAGCGCGGAGGATGAGCACATGTGTGAGGGAATACAGGAGGACTGTGCGGAGCGGGGAGGATGAGCACACGTGTGAGGGAATACAGGAGGATTGTGCGGAGCGTCGAGGATGAGCACACGTGTGAGGGAATACAGGAGGAATGTGCGGAGCGTCGAGGATGAGCACACGTGTGAGGGAATACAGGAGGATTGTGCGGAGCGTCGAGGATGAGCACACGTGTGAGGGAATACAGGAGGAATGTGCGGAGCGGGGAGGATGAGCACATGTGTTCATAGACTCTAAATCACGGGGGGAAGAAACCAGCTTCAATGGTGACTATATTGGAGTATTAGAGGCCACAGAGCTGAAGCAGGAAGGGCTGAGCTATTGTTCACACAATTAATTACCAAACTTTTCTCCTTCTCCTGCTTTTTACCTACTATTGGTGACAGCTCATTGTTACCGATCACCACTCTGCTCTAAAAGCAGTGGTTGGACCTGCTCCATATAGTTACCATATATAGACATTCTATATTTAGTAACTGTCCATATATAGACATTCTATATTTAGTAACTGTCCATATATAGACATTCTATATTTAGTAACTATCCATATATGGGCAGTTGATGCTTCCCCGGGTAAACCAGTATTCCTCTCTTCCTCCCGAGATCCTTGCATAGTGTAACAGAGAGAATGCAGACCTGCTGTGCTACTCAACTACGCAACTCAATATAAAAGACACATCTTTTCTTGAAGTGCAAGAATCCAACAATGCTCAGGCAGAAAGAGGGAGGTGGAGCTAGTTGGAATAGGTGCAGGTAGCTCTGGAATGGCAGACAGTAGTAGCAGGTGTGGACAAGCTGCCCTATATATTCCAGAGCATGAGGCCGCATGCACAGCCTAGTGGCCAGAGGTGTCATTGCAGCAAAAATTACAAAGTTACAAATTCCACTGGCAAAGAGTCCCTTAGTCCCTGCCTTTACAGTAAAGAATCCCCCTCTGTGTTGGTGTTTTTTCTTATATATATATATATATATATATATATATATATATATATATATATATTTATATATATATACATACATACACACTACCGTTCAAAAGTTTGGGGTCACCCAAACAATTTCGTGTTTTCCATGATACGTCACACTTCTTCACCCCCAGACGTTGTGAAATGAATAGAAAATAGAGCCAAGACATTGACAAGGTTAGAAATACTGATTTGTATGTGAAATAACATTGTTCTTCCATCACACTTTGCTTCCGTCCCAGAATCCTCCTTTTGCAGCAGTTACAGCATTGCACACCTTTGGCATTCTAGCTATTAATCTGTTGAGGTAAGCTGGAGAAATTGCCCCCCACGCTTCTAGAAGCAGCTCCCACAAGTTGGATTGGTTGGATGGGCACTTCTGGCGTACCATACGGTCCAGCTGCTCCCACAATGGGGTGGTGATCTGGTGACTGCGCTGGCCACTCCATTCCCTATGATAGAATACCAGCTGCTGCTTCTGCTGGAAATAGTTCTTGCACAATTTGGAGGTGTTTAGGGTCATTGTCCTGTTGTAGGATGAAATTGGCTCCAACCAAGCGCTGCCCACTGGGTATGGCATGGCGGTGCAGAGTGATGGCCTTCCTTATTCACAATCCCTTTTACCCTGTACAAATCTCCCCCCTTACCAGCACCAACCCCAGACCATCACATGACCTCCACCATGTATAACAGATGGCGTCAGGCATTCTTCCAGCATCTTCTCATTTCTTCTGTGTCTCACAAACCTTCTTCTTTGTGATCCAAACACCTCAGACTTGGATTCATCCGTCCACAACACTTTTTTCCCCGTCTTCCTCTGACCAATCTCTGTGTTCTTTTGCCCATCTTAATCTTTTTCTTTTATTGGCCAGTCTCAGATATGGCTTTTTCTTTGCCACTCTGCCCTAAAAACTAGAGACTCTAATGTGCTTATCTTCTTACTTAGTTGTGCAACGCAGCCTCCCACTTCTTTTTCTTCTCTGGTTAGAGCCTGTTTGTGCTGTCCTCTGAAGGGAGTAGTACACACCGTTGTAGGAAATCTTCAATTTCTTAGCAATTTCTGGCATGGAATAGCCTTCATTTCTAAGAACAAGAATAGACTGTTGAGTTTCAGATGAAAGTTCTCTTTTTCTGGCCATTTTGAGCGTTTAATTGACCCCACAAATGTGATGCTCCAGAAACACAATCTGCTCAAAGGAAGGTCAGTTTTGTAGCTTCTGTAACGAGTTAGACTGTTTTCAGATGTGTGAACATGATTGCACAAGGGTTTTCTAATCATCAATTATCCTTCTGAGCCAATGAGCAAACACATTGTACCATTAGAAGACTGGAGTGATAGTTGCTGGAAATCGGCCTCTATACACCTATGTAGATATTGCACCAAACACCAGACATTTGCAGCTAGAATAGTCATTTACCACATTAGCGATGTATAGAGGGGATTGGTTTAAAGTTAGGACTAGTTTAAAGTTATTTTTATTGAAAAGTACAGTGCTTTACCTTCAAAAATAATCAATCAATTTCAATGTGACTCCAAACTTTTGAACGGTAGTGTGTATATATATATATAAAACTTGGTTCCCTGGAAGAATCCCATGTGAAAGCACTTGTATGTATTTGCATAAAATCTGCATGAAGAATACGGCCTGATTTGGTGAAATATGTCTGTGACCGACTACGTTTTCCTTCCCAACCATGCAATTAATTTCTAACACACCGAGTATTCTGCGAGATGATAAATGGACTTTAATCCGGCTTAATTGTTGCATAACCAGCTGTTGCGTCTTACACTGGAGAATCTTCACCATAACGGGAAGGGAGATTTTGCATAAAACTCTGCAGTTAAGGACGGATTTTTGTCAATTTGCAGAGAAATAAAGAAGCACAATGTGCAACTCATTACAGTTTGTCACAGGCGAGACTTGCAGAGGTCTCTCTATAGATGGATCCTGCTGCTCTCTGGTCTCCTGGCCGAGGCGAGGGATAGACTGGTGCTTTATATGTATTGTCTACCATTATATAATAGCAAGCCATGCTATGAGACCCTTGGAGAGAGGAGCCTGCTCCAGGGGTGTAGCCAGGATTCATGGGGCCGCATAGCACAAAAATTGTTGTGCCATGCTGTACCCCCCCTGAACAGCCGCTGGCCCACACCAAACCACCCCACCACCCCCCATACCCACATGGCCACTGCCCAACACCACCCACCCAGGCTGAAGGGTCAAGGAAAGGAGGACGTGGAGAAGAAAGCCACGAGTCGTTTATTTAGTGTAACCTAATCCTCCACCCTGAGGGACAATATGTACCTCATCTGTAGGGACAATTTGGATAATACTTATGTCCCCCCCTCTATATGCACTGGTAGGGTAACCAAATCTGAGGACCCAACACATCAACAGAATCTTCCCTTCTAGTTCCAGGCTCAGAACATGAGGCCAAAAGGGGTTGTCCAGTCCCACAAAATAGTTTGTGTATGAGCTCAGGGTGTCCATCCCCATGGTGCCGAGTCCCAGCAGATCAGTAGTGGTGTCCTATCTCAGTCAGTGATTGGAAAGCACTGATCATCTGGTACTGGGCACCATCAAGATGGACCGAGAGGACGGTTTGGGCAGGTAAATACATCTTTCTTTTCATTTTAATGCCAGCCTGAGCCCATGCTAAAAAGGGAGAGCCCCTTTAGAAGAGCTGTCTGGGGAAAACAAAAATCTGCTCCACAGCTCAAGGTGGTATAAAAAAATACTAAACATGCAAATTGAACCAAAGAAAACTGGTGCTGGTCTCTAGAAAGGTTATTTACCTCAAGATCACAGCAACTACGAAGGCTAGAAGGTGCAACTATATCTGATTGCAGATCAGTCCTCTGTTGCTGAGAGAGCAGGAGGCCGGGCAGCAATGAATATTCATGAAGAAGAGGAAGGAGGAAGGAATGGCGAGGCTGCACAAATGCTGGGCCACAACTCCTCTTTGACTCTTCATCACAAGATTGTGCATAATCCACTCCATGGACAAATTACCAAAATGCACCGTGCTCACTAGGGGACTGCCAGCTACAGCACACTGTCAGCACCTCAGGTAGGGTCCGGGAGCTGAGAGATTCCCTTTAAGGGCTCTACAAGTAAATTCTCACTCGTGTCTTTTGTAAGGTCTATAAATGCATGCCCTTACACTGTCTTAGTTTTACCGCAGGACCAGATCTTACCGGATCCTGAGTTCACCTGACCTTGGTTTGCATATCTTTTATCACAGATCATCTGATCATCATTCCGTCCATTTCTATTCAAATCAATTCACTGAAAAAGTAAAAAATCGAAACTCGAGAAAAGTTCAGAACTGCGTCTTCACCGGGGAACATCCAGCCTCATTATATTCCTCTCCTTTCTGTTAATTTGTAGCTGAAACGTCCCAATCTGCAGAAAGTACGGCCATTATAATGTAAAGGAGTTCTGGCTGTAACTTATTTCCTGCTAGATTGAGCAAGATGGTTCCTTCCCGAGTCCTTCCTGTAATTATTATTACTGCGCCCCGAGATACAATGTGAAGATTTGACAAGGTGTGAAATGATCTTTATTTTTAAACAAAACCATAAAAAAACTTTCCAATATCCTCGGTCTACCTCCAATTCTCACTTTTATATGTGTTTCTCTCATTATATTTACATATAAATTGCTCAGGCAGTAAACAGCATCATTGGCTGCCGCTGCGGAGGGAGAAGAACGCTTCATGCCGACTCTCGTCCCCGCAATGGAAATATTGCATCATTTTCTTTTGTTATCAATTAATTAAAGGAAATGTTTCATCCCAGAACTTTAATAGGATGACGGCTGCTGCTGTACTGATCAGTTACCAAAGACTGTCTCCCGAGACAGTGGCCACTAGAGGGGAAATGCGGCATTACAGCTGAAATGAATGGCTGATGATATTGGGAATGCCTACTGGAAGTCAACAGAATCCCAGATTACTCTTATGATTAGCGGGGTCCTAGAGGTAAAAATTGAATGGCATATCCTGGTGCTGAATTTCAGCCCCCAGTCAGATGCGGTCAGGGGCAGAATAAGCAGTTATGTGCAGTGACTCTCAGGGGATGACCATCAGGACCAGGAGTTGTCCATATTCGCTTTCTTCCCTATCCAGCCCAGGAGCCACTGTACCCTCTAATGTACTACTGTCCACAAATCATTGCTTCCCAGTCTGTGCCCCCTTCCCAGCTGTTTCAGAACTACAACTCCCATCATGAACTCTCAGCAGGACATGATTGGAGTTGTAGTTCTGCAACCTAGAGAGCCACAGGCTGCAAAACGACAACGATAATTAACTGGGAAGTTATAGTTCTACAACATCTAGTGAGCCAAATGTTTCAAAACTACCCCCCCCCCTCCACTGTAATACTCACCTCTCCTGCTGTGCTCCGGTGATCTGGTCTCTGCTGGTCAGGTCTGAATGCTGTGCAATGGGGGTGGAGCTAATTGCTCTGCATTACACAGAAAGTGCCAAGGGGCAGGAGAAGGAGCATGAGGCCCCCCGTCCCCTGCCAGGACTCGGCTGTTCAGTTGTATTAGTGATTGCTGATATAACTGAACACAGGGAAAGCAGCATGCAGGCTTGCAAACCACAGTTACTGAAAAGTTCTAGACAGTTCCTGACATGGACAGAGGTGGCAGCAGAGAGCACTGTGTCAAACTGGAAAGAATACACCTCTTCCTGCAGGACATACAGCAGCTGATAAGTACTGGAAAACTGGAGATTTTTTAATAGAAGTAAATTACAAATCTCTGGCACTTTCTGGCACTAGTTGATTTGAAAGAATTTTTTTTTTTGTGAACGACCCCTTTAACCTCTCCTTGATATCCTATGGCTATAAATAGGAACGGCGTAGTTATAGAGATGGCAAACACACAAATTACGACAACTTTAGTCATCGCTAAATGGCGCGCATCTCTCTCCTCCGTAACTCCCGACAATATGAATGGAAACAGAAGAAAGCATTGTTCTCTTAACACATTTAACAATCTCTTTGCACATCCTTCAGCTTCCCGAGTGGACTAACAGGCGGCGGATTATTACCGTTATTTTGCCGACTATTATTACCCGGCACTTGTGCGGGACGAGATGTGTGGAGATTGGGGAGGTGTCGCGCCTCATCGCTCTGCTCAGAGTTACCGACGTTTGCAAATGATTTCCAAGGGCCCCGTTGCCTCCATTGTCTGCGCGGTTATTACGCAGGCGACGGTCTCGGAGACGCGGGCAGCGCCGCTCTCCATTGTCAGACGCTGTTGAATTTGGGTCTAGAATACTTTCAGCCTCTTCTGATGTTTTGCACAGAAATCATTAAAGAGAAACTCCAGTAAGAGCCGAAGGTTCCTATTGTAATTATTATTTATCTTTCAGACCCTCTAATAAAAGATTTTTATAGCCGCGCTGTTTGCTGAGTGTGCGACGTGCTGCATAGCAACAGGGATGGCGGGTGGTGGCGCATTTTGATACCTGATGCTGCTCTAGGCTCCCTGGCAGCTAGAGAGGGGGTGCAGCTATAGGGGGCACAGTACAATGGTAACATGTAATATATAGACACCAGGGGAAGCTGCAGCACTAGTGACACAGACAGCTCCCCCCAGTGTAATGTCTATTCTAATGATAACATGTAATATATATACATCAGGGGAAGCTGCAGCACTAGTGACACAGACAGCTCCCCCCAGTGTAATGTCTATTCTAATGGTAACATGTATTATATAGACATCAGGGGAAGCTGCAGCACTAGTGACACAGACAGCTCCCCTAGTGTAATGTCTATTCTAAAGGTTACATGTATTATATAGACATTAGGGGAGGCTGCAGCACTAGTGACACAGACTGCTCCCCCCAGTGTAATGTCTATTCTAATGGTAACATGTAATATATAGACATCAGGGGAGGCTGCAGCACTGACACAGACAGCTCCCCCCAGTGTAATGTATATTCTAATGGTAACATGTATTATATATAGACATCAGGGGAGGCTGCAGCACTACTGACCCAGACAGCTCCCCCAGTGTAATGTCTATTCTAAAGGTAACATGTAATATATATACATCAGGGGAGGCTGCAGCACTAGTGACCCAGACAGCTCCCCCAGTGTAATGTCTATTCTAAAGGTAACATGTAATATATAGACATCAGGGGAGGCTGCAGCACTAGTGACACAGACAGCTTCCCCCAGTGTAATGTCTATTCTAATGGTAACATGTATTATACAGACATCAGGGGAGGCTGCAGCACTAGTGACACAGACAGCTTCCCCCAGTGTTATGTCTATTCTAATGGTAACATGTAATATATATAGATCAGGGAAGGCTGCAGCACTACTGACCCAGACAGCTTCCCCCAGTGTAATGTCTCTTCCATAACCTAAGCCATAGTGCCCCTGTAAGTAAAGTCACATGGCCCCCTATAACTATAGGCACCCTCACCTCCATGCTGTTCTCTTCTTCTGCCTGGCAGCGACTACTACTTAGTAGGTGATGGAGAATAGAAGTAAATCTACATTATTACACTCTTCATACGCCACTGTTGTAGATGCCATTAAAGGTTCAGCACTTCTGCATCCATTTTATTGGCAGCCTTTGTTTTTTTCTAAGTCGCTCTTAGGGGAAGCCAGACAAGAGTGATGTATCTCCAGATGAAACATTGCAATAAGAACATAACAAGATTTTCAGCTTCTTTTGGAGAGCAAAAATTGAGAACTCATTTGCTCACCTCTGCCATGTAAATCCAATATTGGAAATACAATTGAGTGTTTTCCTTCCTCCTGTGTTCTTAGGAAAATACATTTTGCACTGAATAAAGATCAAGGCAGGAGGAATTAATTTGTTGCAGGGATTTCTCTGATCAGATTAATTTGGCCAAGTGATGTGACGCTATTCCCTGTGACACAGTGGTATCCAACCAGGGCTCCCCGGGAAATAACCACTTCCATCGTTTGTCTGTAAATGCTGGGAGTTGTAGTTTTAGAATATCACAGCTCTAGAAGTATACGCAAACCAGAGCCATAGGTAAGCCTTTGGCCTTGGGCGAAGGGGAATTAAATAGTACAGCTATATCATACACATAAATAGTACAAAACAAGAGTCCGTGGAGCCTCAGTTACGAGTCTCAAAACACGGGATAGCCAGATATCTCTAGCCTGTTGCCAACGGAATGCCTCCATGATGGGGAGAGCACCACACCACCCTGATAGATAGCCCCTTAAGTCCCACTCGGTTGCGAGTATTGGAACATAGACAGGGAAACAACAGGGTGGCCCCTTTTGTCAATGTCTAACTCAAGTTGTTGTTTCCCTGTCTATGTTCCAATACTCGCAACCGAGTGGGACTTAAGGGGTTATTTATCAGGGTGGTGTGGTGCTCTCCCCATCATGGAGGCACCCCGTGGCAACAGGCTAGAGATATCTGGCTATCCCGTGTTTTGAGACTCGTAATTGAGGCTCCACGGACTCTTGTTTTGCATATTTAAATTTTTGGGGGCATCAGTGGAGACTCTTGATTGAGGACTTCATTGGAATTTTTTTCGCTGATCTCCTTGAGTTCAGTGATTACTGTGTTTTGAACATAAATAGTACAGCTATATCATACACACAAATAGTAAAGCTATATCATACACATATATAATACTGCTATACCATACACATATATAGTACAGCTATATCATACACATATATATTACAGCTATATCATACACACAAATAGTAAAGCTATATCATACACATATATAATACTGCTATATCATACACATAAATAGTACAGCTATATCATACACACAAATAGTACAGCTATATCATACACACAAATAGTAAAGCTATATCATACACATATATAATACTGCTATATCATACACATAAATAGTACAGCTATATCATACACATATATAGTACAGCTATATCATACACATAAATAGTACAGCTATATCATACACATATATAGTACTGCTATATCATACACACAAATAGTACAGCTATATCATACACACAAATAGTACAACTATATTATACACATAAATAGTACAGCTATATCATACACATAAATAGTACAGCTATATCATACACATAAATAGTACAGCTATACCATATACATATATAGTGCAGCTATATCATACACACAAATAGTACAGGTATATCATACACATATATAGTACAGCTATACATATACATATATTACAGCTATACTCTACACATAACTAGCACAGCTATATCATACACATATATAGTACAGCTATATCATACACATACAGTATATAGTACAGCTATATCATACACATAAATAGTACAGCTATATCATACACATATATAGTACAGCTATATCATACACACAAATAGTACAGCTATATCATACACACAAATAGTACAGCTATACCATACACATATATAGTACAGCTATATCATACACATATATATTACAGCTATATCATACACATAAATAGTACAGCTATATCATACACATATATAGTACTGCTATATCATACACACAAATAGTACAGCTATATCATACACACAAATAGTACAACTATATTATACACATAAATAGTACAGCTATATCATACACATATATAGTACTGCTATATCATACACATAAATAGTACAGCTATATCATACACATAAATAGTACAGCTATATCATACACATAAATAGTACAGCTATATCATACACATAAATAGTACAGCTATACCATATACATATATAGTGCAGCTATATCATACACACAAATAGTACAGGTATATCATACACATATATAGTACAGCTATACATATACATATATTACAGCTATACTCTACACATAACTAGCACAGCTATATCATACACATATATAGTACAGCTATATCATACACATACAGTATATAGTACAGCTATATCATACACATATATAGTACAGCTATATCATACACACAAATAGTACAGCTATATCATACACACAAATAGTACAGCTATACCATACACATATATAGTACAGCTATATCATACACATATATATTACAGCTATATCATACACATAAATAGTACAGCTATATCATACACATATATAGTACTGCTATATCATACACACAAATAGTACAGCTATATCATACACACAAATAGTACAACTATATTATACACATAAATAGTACAGCTATATCATACACATATATAGTACTGCTATATCATACACATAAATAGTACAGCTATATCATACACATAAATAGTACAGCTATATCATACACATAAATAGTACAGCTATACCATATACATATATAGTGCAGCTATATCATACACACAAATAGTACAGCTATATCATACACATATATAGTACAGCTATACATATATTACAGCTATACTCTACACATAACTAGCACAGCTATATCATACACATATATAGTACAGCTATATCATACACATACAGTATATAGTACAGCTATATCATACACATAAATAGTACAGCTATATCATACACATATATAGTACAGCTATATCATACACACAAATAGTAAAGCTATATCATACACACAAATAGTACAGCTATATCATACACATAAATAGTACAGCTATATCATACACACAAATAGTACAGCTATATCATACACATAAATAGTACAGCTATATCATACACATAAATAGTACAGCTATATCATACACATATATAGTACAGCTATATCATACACATAAATAGTACAGCTATATCATACACATAAATAGTACAGCTATATCATACACATAAATAGTACAGCTATATCATACACATATATAGTACAGCTATATCATACACATAAATAGTACCGCTATACCATATACATATAAATAGCACTGCTATATTGTGAATAATACAGCTATATTGTGCACATATATATTACAGCTATACCATGACAGAGCCTTTATATAGCGGTGTGCATGACACTGACAGCTCGGTAAGGTCAGGTATGGAAATTGTGAGAAAAATTAGGCAAACAGTAACGTGTCTGATAACAGTGATCAGGGTGAGGATAGTTGTGTCGTTCATTATATGATACCAGGTTCTGTTCCGCTTCTACTGTACCCGGTAACTCCCTGGGATATATAGTAATAATATACAGTAATAATGCCCCTCACACCCATACTCTCCTGTGACTTATTGTCGTCTTCTGGGGCTGAGAATCTGCTGGATACATAAGTGTCCTCAGCCAGATGAATGTCTGTCCTGCAGCACATGAGAAGTATCCTCTCCATCAGCGCCGGGACCCTCAGAGTGATGGATGTGCTGGAATATAGAGATATTTCCCGCTTCCCGGATGATGGAAGAAGCTGCTCCATGCGGATACATTATGGATACATTGTTATAGTATACGCCGAGCTGTGCCGGGGACGTCACAGGATACAGATATAGTTGTGGACCCTCCATACATAATGCAATAGCCGTATCACTATGCACAGAGCATTAGTATAGATCAATAGTCATATCTGTCACCACCTTATCTACATAGACTCCGTACTATACATAAGGGGCAATTCTAACCGTGCTGCTGTCTGAGGTGGGGCAGGATATGGCAGGGACAGAGATCTACACAAAGGAATGGTAAAAGAAAATCATAGTGCTTGAAAAGAGCGCCCCTTCCAGAGAGCCCCTTAAGAAAAACTATGGCCTGCCCTTTAAGAGCAAATTCAGTACTGGTCCTTCAAAAGCGAAGTCAGGTCCGGCCCTTTAAGAGCGGATTCAGTACCGGTCCTTTAGGAGCAAATGTGCTACCAGCCTTTCAGGAGCAAATTCGATACCAGCCCTTTAAGAGCAAATTTATTAATTGCCCTATAAGAATTAATGTGGTACTGGCCCTTTAAGAGTAATTTCAGTAATGGCCTTTTAGGAATTAGTCCAGTTAAGGGCAACTTTAACAGTGACATGCACAGCAGCCTTATAATAGTAAAGAAAATTGCTTAGTGTAAATCTGTATTCATGTCAGCAAGGACCTGCCATCTTCGATTGGCCAAAAAGGGACATGTGACTGTGAAGATGTTGTCAGACATTAAGTGAAGGACCTGCCAGTTTATATTGGCTGATAAATTACAGCTATTTGCATGTGTGCTGTGATTGGCTGGTTACTGCTGTGCTGTGATTGGCTGGTTACTGCTGTGCTGTGATTGGCGGGTTACTGCTGTGCTGTGATTGGCTGCTTACTGCTGTGCTGTGATTGTCTGGTTACTGCTGTGCTGTGATTGGCGGGTTACTGCTGTGCTGTGATTGGCTGGTTACTGCTGTGCTGTGATTGGCTGGTTACTGCTGTGCTGTTATTGGCTGGTTACTGCTGTGCTGTGATTGGCTGGTTACTGCTGTGCTGTGATTGGCTGCTTACTGCTGTGCTGTTTGATATTAGAATTTCTGAACACTCCACTATTCATTTTTTGTCTTTAAAAGTAAAAGACAAATCTGATTGAAACCAAAAATACTTAGCACACCTGTCACTACTAAGGGCATTGAAATGCAGTTGAACGGAGTCTGTGTGGTTTAGGGAAGAAGAAGAAGGAGAAAAAAGAAGAAAGAAGAAAAGGAAGAACTAGACGTTAATTTTCCCTAAATAAAATAGACACAAAAAACTGCCCTCACGCCCCTGTAATCCCTACAATAACCCTGGGCTAAACTATGCAAAGCAAGCCACATGCACTAAGATCCAGAATAACACAACTTAAAGGGGCACTTTGTGTGGGAGGAGTCACGTCTCAAGCCGCATCATAGACCAGGAAGCGGCCAGGGATCGGAGTGGCGCGATGCGACAACCAACCCTGCAACCGGGGAGGTAAGTGGACGTTGTTGCTTTCATCCACCCCCTCCCCGCCCATAGTGGAAAAAGCCCTCCCACCCGGAGTACCCCTTTAAGCAAAACCCAGAAACCTGCATGGAAGACTCACTAAGCCTGACTCTATGGGGGATTTATCATCAGGGTTATGTGAGGTTTTTGCATAAAATAACCCCCCCCCCCCCGCCCCCGCCCGCTTGCAGCTGCTGGAGGTGGTCGGGAAGCCAAAGAAAGATAAATTATGTTACACAAGGTGTATGACTCCTATTGACTTTAATGGGGGTTGCACAAACAGCATAGTCTTGTGAGTTATGCTGCTTACTTAAAGGGGCACTCTAGAAATTGTATTATAGATTTGTAAGTTACTCTTATTCAATAATCTCCAGTTTCCAGTACTTATCAGCTGCTGTATGTCCTGCAGGAAGTGGTGTATTCTCTCCAGTCTGACACAGTGCTCTCTGCTGCCACCTCTGTCCAGAGCAGGAGAGGTTTTCTATGGGGATTTGCTGCTACTCTGGACAGTTCCTGACATGGACAGAGGTGGCAGCAGAGAGCACTGTGTCAGCCTGAAAATAATACACCACTTCCTGCAGGACATACTGTAGCTGATAAGTACTGGAAGACTGGAGATTTTTAAATAAAAATCATTTACAAATCTATATAACTTTCTGCCACCAGTTAATCTGGACAAAACTTTTTTTTTCTTTTTTTTTTTGCTGGAGTTCCCCTTTAACTCCCACATATTTGCTGTTTTCAGCTTCCCAACCTCCTCATTAGCCACAAACAGGCTGGAGGGGGCTGGGAAGCTATCATTATGAAATGGAGATATCCCTTTAAAAGGTGCGTATCCTTATACCCTCTGAATTCTAGGATCCTCAAGGTGTAAAAGTTTCTCTTATAAAGCGTCTCTCCCTCCTACTTCTCGCTGCTGCCGAGGTCTCCAGCCCCCCCCCCCCCCCGTTTATTACCGCCATACGCCTCGATAGACCATCAATATCTCGAAAACCTCATTTTCTATACTAATTATAATACAGTAAAATATTGGCTGTAGGGAGCGAGCGGACGTTAATGACGATCTCTGAGTGCTCCATCACATTCAGGAACTTTCCGTAAAATTAAGCAGAAATTGATGGGACGTTTGCTTTGGGATTTTCCATCGTCAGCGTTTCCTGTAGCTTCCAGATGTACGGCCGTGCTGCGGAGACGGACGCCACAGGCAGCGTGTAACAGCACTTTCTGCAGATGGTCCGCTCCTTCATCCGGCTGGAAACATCCGAGCCGCTCGTGTAAGTCCTGACCTGATGGGACCTCATTGTCGGACGCTTATAGAGAACCCCGACTCCACCATCACCCCCTATGAGTAGTACAGCATCTATGTCCCATCTCCATGTATTCTATGACAATGGTCATCGTTATATAGTTATTTGTAATTTACTTCTATATAAAAATCTCCAGTCTTCCAGTACTTATCAGCTGCTGCATATCCTGCAGGAAGTGGTATATTCTCTCCAGTTTGACACAGTGCTCTCTGCTGCCACCTCTGTCCATGTCAGGAACTGTCCAGAGCAGTAGCAAGTCCACATAAAAAACCTCTCCTGCTCTGGACAGTTCCTGACATGGAATGGTTATGTAATGTCTATTTTAAAGGGGTATTCCAAAAAAAAAAAAGAACTTGTCCCCTATCCAGAGCTCAATAGGAATGATAGAGCTGCGGGTCACATGCCATACCTACTGCTCCATTCAAAACAAAGGAGCCATCGGCCATTCTGGAGATCGCCGAAGGGGCACGGAGGTCGGACCCCGTTAGTTTTTTTTTTTTTTTTTTTTAATATTCCTTTAAAATCGACATTACACTTGCTACCCATACAGCCACTGGTGGCAGCAGAGGGGCTGCAAATACCTCTAAAAGGAAACCAATCCACCTGGCGTCAGTACCTTACAGCTGCCAGGTCCCAAACTGGCTCAGTCGCCCCCGGCAACCAATCAGATTCCACCTTTCATTCCTCACAGACTCTTTGGAAAATGAAAGGTGGAATCTGATTGGTTGCCGGGGGCGACTGAGCCAGTGTCACTTTACACCATGTGTGATAAATCTCCCCCCATACCTCTGCCCTCTTTTTACCCACTTATGCCCACTTTTCTTTTTCTTTTCCAACCAACTCAAGACTTATGTCTGCATAATCCACTAGAGAATAATTTTAGGTGCCTTTCTGTGCCCCCTGTGTGTAGTATGTCCCCTCTGTGCCCCCATATAGTATTAAGGCCTCTCCAAGTCACCCATAGTTACTTCCCATTAGTATCCTGCATTTAGGCACTCCCTTATAGGTAGTCCGCCCAGGTGGTCTGCCCACTAGGGTACTCCACTCAAACATAACTTCTGATATGTGCTGCCCATTGTGAGACTAACAATTCCTTCCATACCTGTTATTATCTATTCAGTCTCCTTCCTCCAGTTCTCAGCTGCTGCTTTCTGCTGAAGACACAAAAATCTGTGTGTGAGCCTTTCTCTCTCTGTATCCCCCTCCTCCCCCCTCCCTTCTGAGACAGCTGATGTAAACAAGTCCCTGGCTGGCTGTATCTACAACATTGTAGCTTCTCTGTAATGCTGGGAGGATTAATCACAGAGATTTCTTTGGCAACTTGACCTCAGATTAACCCTCTCAACATTACAAAGAAGCTACAATGTTACAGATACAGCCTGCCAGGTATTTGTTTACATCAGGTGTCTCAGAAGGGAGGGGGGAGGAGGGGAAGACAGAGAGAAAAGCTCACACACAGATGTTTGTGTCTTCAGCAGAAAGCAGCAGCTGAGAACTGGGGGAAGGAGACTGAATTGTTAGTCTCACCATGGGCAGCAACATATCAAAAGTTATGTGTGAGCGGAATACCCCTTTAAACAGCACCCAGGCACCAGAACTAGTAACCAGCCCAGGATTTGTTGTGTGGCCCTTGGCTGGGATTTTTGTTCACCTCCTGTGCCGTCCTGAGGTGGTGACATCACGTGGCCTCATGGTAGAAGTGCCCCCGGCCATAATACAGACACCAGTACAGGCACCAGAGGATTGCTGGCTATAATATTGTATTAGATTGATCATATGCACCGGCCCCCACCCCAGCCGCACATCAGCCCGCCCCTCCCCCAGGCTCGGAGCGCTCACTTAGTTTGTATAATCGGGCACAATTTGCTGTGTTTTGCCAAAACTCCATTTAGATTTTTTTCAGAGCAATAAAGAAGCCATTTTTGAGATTTATTGTGGCTGCCGGTGACATTCTCGCAGATCTATGCACTTAGAAGTGAGTTTTAGTTTGGATATCAAATGGATTTCAGGAAAAGATTGTTGGCGGGCGGCGTTTCTTCTGCAGCCGACGTACACAAGTTGATCGTCTTAAAAATATGTTCTTTTAATGACGGAGAGAAAGGAGCTTTACAATCAATAACTCTACTTAATGGGAGTTTAAAGTCCATAGAAAAAAAAAAAAGTTTAGAAAGTGAATGCAAACCGCAAAGTATCTGAGGACGGAAAATTCAGACGAGAAAAGAAAGTAAATCCTGGAGGACGCAGCTCCGCCAATAATAAGAGGTCATCTTATCCTCAAGGGGCTCTCCGCCTAACAATGTCATAGGTAATCACCCAATCGCGAGGAGATTCTCTAACCTTTTAGCCACGGGGCAAAGAAACTTTAAGGACTGATCTGCAATGCTTAATTTCTCCTGTGGGGGCGCTGCAGGAAGTGTGTACACCTTAGATCACAGCCATACACCTCTTTATGCCTCAAGCCCCTATTCCACGGAACGATTATCGTCCGTATTCGGCCGCTACGAACGATAATCGTCACGTGGAATAGAATGCAACGATCAGCCGACATCGTTCATGTCGGCTGATCGTTGCAGTCGCTTGTTTTTCAACATGTTGAAAAACAAGCAACTGATACAGCAGCGATCTGCTGCTGTCGCTCCGTTCAATAGGAGCGTCGGCAGCAGACGCTGCTGTATCCTATGGGCTGCCCGGACGATCAGCGATCACCCGGGTAGCCCCCCCGCCGCCCCCTCCCGCACTCACCCGCTCGCTGATCGCTGAATAGCGGCGGCAGCGAGCGGGAAACGAGGAGCAAACGAGCGCTGAGAACGCTCGTTTGCTCCTCTGACGACCCGTGGAATAGGGCTTTCAGAAGTCAGATGAGTTTTTGTAACCAACCCACGACCATCCGTTACTTACTCTCAGCTGCGAGATCTGGGTTCCGCTCCTCTGATGTGCTCCATGCTGATCCTGGGACTGCTCACTCTTCTTGCGTCTTCTTCCTTCTTCTGGTCCCTGTTGCAATGACATCTCTGGCCACTAGGGTCTGTAGGCGGCCACATGCTCTGGATTTATAGGACCAGCTTGTCTCCTCCTGCTGGTGCCTTCTGCCAATCCGGAGCCACCTAGACCTATTTAATCTTACTCCACCTGCCCCTCCCTGCCTGAGCATTGTTGCATTTGAGCATTGTCTCATCCCTGATACTGAACTGACTCTCCTGCTGGCGGAAAAGCTTGCTGACCACTTTTACTTGACCTCGCACCGACTCTGTCTGGCTCTTGGGAACCACCTGCTGCTCACGCCAGGACCACACTTGTGGAGCGACCTGCTGTCCTCCAGCCACAGCTTCTGCATCCTGGAGAAGGCACTAAGACTCTGCTCCCTGGTGTGGCTTAGACATTTGTGTTAAGACCCTTATCATGTATTCTGTGTATAGGGGATAAGTTTTTAGTAGTTGGAATAACCCTTTAATTTCTGCTGTGGTGGCACTGCAGGGGTATTGAACACTTAGAGCATATCCATAATATGGCACTACTAGAAGTCCTACAGTACCTCCATATGGGATTAAGCACAGTAACTTGCCGCATAAGCCTTCTGTTTTGTGCTACATGCAGCTGCAGCCATTTAGACTTAAAGGGATTTTCCTAATAATATCAATCATTCTAAATTAATGCATGATGTGAAATTATACATACGTATCATGTACAAGCATTACTGAAAATGTCCAGTCTGGGAGATATAGACTCACTACTCCCCTAGTACGACCACCTAGTACGACCAAGGTGGTCACACATGCTCAGTCCAACTGTGAACTCCTTTTCTGTTCTGGAATTATCTGGAAGGAAAACTCCACTGTACAAGCGGTGCTACCCTCATTGGTTCTTAAAGGGACAGTGTCATCATAAAATGACTTATTGTATAATGATTTTATGTTAAACAGATTTTAAATGAATTTTTGGTGACATTTTTTCTAATTTTCTATTTCTCTCTCTATATTATATAATAATCCTGCTATCTTGCAATTCTCATTTCCACCACTGGGATTGAAACTAAGCTGAGACTTCCTGTTGTGTCTGTGGAGATAAGAGGAGGCTTCTGTAAAGTGATCTGTACAGCACTGCAGCGTCATGTGACGCCAGTAGATAGAGGAGACAATAGCAGCTCCCTGTGGAATGACCTCTTCACAGGTAACAGAGCGCGCTCAGTAATGTCTCACATTCATCTCAAGGGGACAGAGTCTGTCTATTGTTGTCTATGTCCATGAGTCTTGCTGTAAAGCATGTCACTAAATGCAGTTAAGAACAGTCCAGGCAAGATGGCCGCCCCCATAACAATGTACAAAAAGTGAAATAAAAAAATGACAGTCAAAAAATAGAACCAGATTAGAATAAAAGAAGAAGTTTTAGTATCTGACTCTAATCAGTAAAAGAAAATTTAGGGGACACAATCCCTTTAAAGGAACGCACCAAGAAAAACTGATACATTGTATTGCCTAGTGCTGAGACTGCGGGATGGAGCGTAACTTTTATCTTTGTTCTTCTTTGTATCTGTGATTCATCTTCCACCCCCTCAGATTAGGCTCCCACCATAAAACAATGTGTTATTACTATTATTATTTTTTTTGTGGAGTGTCCCTTTAAATCTGCGGCTTATTTGCAGGATGTGATACCTTAAATTCTTCAGCTGCTCTGCGCTCAGGCAAAATCTTTTTTTAAACTAAAATATAATTATAACCTGTTTAAATGATCAGCCGGGATAATGTATTCATTTATTCCACAAGCCGAACATGGTTCTTCAGACCTCACATCACAATCAGACGGCGTTTAATTTGCGGTGTCACTCAAACTGATAAGAGCGTTATAATTTTGACAGCGTGACACAAGTGAGTGAGGAGTGTTCGGCAGAGGACGCGTGACAGTCCAACAAGCATTCCTCTCATCCCAATTAATTGTGTTGATTTCTTTTGTTTTTGGCGGGATTGACAATTTTACGGATTGCGCAAAAGGACAGAGACTCGTTGTTTTAATTGACAGATGTTTCCAGAACATGAAGTCTGAATTAACTTAATGAGAGAAGTTGCTTGTTTATTAGGCAGGTATTAAAGAGGTATTCCGCTCAAACATGCCTTTTGATATGTTGCTGCCCCTGGTGAGACAAACAATTCCTTCTATACTTGTTAGTATCTATTCTGTCTCCATCCCCCAGTTCTCACCTGCTGCTTTCTGCTGAAAACACCAAAATCTGTGTGTGAGCTTCTTTCTCTGTTTCCCTCTCCTCCCCCCTCCCTTCTGAGACTGATGATGTAAACAAGTCCCTGGATGGCTGTATCTGCAACTTTGTAGCTTCTTTGTAATGCTGGGAGGGTTATTCTGAGGTCAAGTTGCTGATGAACTCACTGTGATTAATCCTCCCAGCATTACAAAGAAGCTACAATGTTGCAGACAAAGCCTGCCAGGGACTTGTTTACATTAGACGTCTCAGAAGGGAGGAGGGGGAGACAGAGAGAAAAGCTCACACACAGGTTTTTGTGTCTTCAGCAGAAAGCAGCAGCTGAGAACTTGAGGAAGGAGACTGAATAGATAATAACAGGTATGGAAGGAATTGTTAGTCTCATCATGGGCATCAAAATATCAAAAGTTATGTTTGAGTGGAATACCCCTTTAAGTTTTTAAATGAACATAAAGTACATATAGTACACTAACAGGGCCGGAGTGTATACCACGTGCACACACTCCGGCCGGGATTCCCTCAGCCTACAGTACAACGTAAGTACCGCAGCCCCAACGTCAGTACCAACAGCCGTGATTTCTGCGGAACTCATGTAGTGTGAACATAGCCCAGTACTGTATTGTGTAACACACCAAGTTGTAATAAAGAGAGTATCTAAAGTAAAGGCCCTATTACACTAAATGGTTATCGGGCGTATTCAGCCGCTATCGGCCGTTACAGCTGATAATTGTCTCTGAATGATGTCGGCTGATTGTTGTCTGTCGTTGTCTGCCGTCACTGCGTGGAATAGGAGCAGTGGCAGCAGACCGCCGCTATCTTCTATGGGCAGCCCCCCCCGGCGCTCTTACCCACTTGCTATCGCTATATGTAATAACGCCGGCAGCGAGCGGGGAACAAGGAGCAAGCGAGCGCTGACCTGACAGACCGGCGCTCATTTGCTCCCTCCCGTCTGTCCCATCTACCATACGAGGTTACAACGGCCATACTGTAATTCCGTCCTTTCTGGAATATCTCTGTAAACGTCCGTCACCAGCCTCCCCATATATACGATGATTATTATGCTCCCGTCCGTGTCAGAGCCCCGGTAATCTCGGCACACTACAAATAGAAGCTGACTCTCAATCAGACCCCATCATGTATTCTGGAGAGCGGCGGCATAGCCGTTGATGTATTATAATTAAAAATCCGGCAATCTTGTCATGTAAGCTTCTACTTCATGAGGATTAGAAAACAAATTATGCAACATCTTTTTTTTCTCCTCCTGAATGTTTTGTGCTTCATCAAACTTCTTTGTCTTCATGTATTAAAGCTAATCTTGCATTCACAAATAGCTGCGCCGGGGTGAAGTAGAGCAAGTAATTATTCATTGGCTACTGTATAATTATAAATACATGTTGTCTAGAGCGTTATTGTTACAATCAAATCCATTGAAGTTACCTGGAGTTCTCGCTGGTGTTATTATCTCATGAACGGATACTCAATGTTCTGAGACCGCTCCATCAATATGTTCTTCTGCCCTTTTTACCTTTTTATTCCTCACGGACTTGTTTCATATTTAGTCATCCAATTTATACGTTTATAGCCGGAACTTTCCGACTTCTTTTATACTCATTTACAATAAACAAGTTTTTATTACACCGCTGCGTATTGCATGCTAATGTCACGTCTGGGGACCCATGTGATGGCCACTGGGTCAATGTTCTGTCCATGACCTGTAGCCTTATGTACTGTAGGCAAATTATATTGTTTTAAGAAAGTGCTGATAAAAAGAGAATGCAAAGTGAAAGTCTTAAAGGGATCTTGTCATGTTGGATCTGCGGGCACTATGTTATAGAGCAGGCAATACGGAGCAGATTGATATATAGTTTTGTGGAAAAATATTCAGTACAGCTTGTAAAAACAAACTTATCTGGTTAGGACCGCCCACTTGACTCTTAGTTCAGAGTAATTAAAACCCATAAATCACAAGTTAGACTGAATGTTTCTTTCACAAAAGTATATATCAATCTGCTCAGCTCCGACTACTCTATGACATGGCGATCAAAGATCAGACTGCAGGGTCAAAGTGAAAGTTTCCCTTTAAGTGAAAACAAAAGTGAAAGTTAAAATGGAATTTGTCCTTGGGAAGGCATCAGTGGTAAAATGGAACATATCAAAGCAGCAGATATAGGCATATAGCTGTAGCTGGCAGATACAACAAGTAATACCTGTCTCTTAGCTGATGGCTGTTTGCAAAGTTATAAAACAACATTTCTGAGTTGTAGAGGGTGAGCTGCAGCATGCATCCCGCCTCCCTCCCCCACCCCTTTCCCTCTGCATGATTAATACACAACTCATAGTGCTATACGTCAATCAGACAGGTTAGGGAGAGGTAGGGGAGGAAGAGGCAGCATGCTGCAGCTCAGCACAGACTCTACGACTCTTGGGCTTATAAGAAAAACATGATTTTATAACTTTCAAACATACACCTTCAATAACTGTTAACCTACTGATCATTTAGATGACAGTTATCTCTCCAACATTTATGTTTTCTCCATAAGAAGAGGGAGCTGCAGTGGCACTGTTGTGGTGCCGGCTTACCCCTCTGAGAACAAAAGGACTGGCAGTGAAAATCCATCACACCTGACCCCTATCTCCACCAATGTCATCCGTTGGTAAAGAGTCGGGAGACCCCATATACCTTATAATATCAGCTAAAAATTGACGTCAGTGGTGGGTTTGCCTTAACATTGGCCTGGTTTAGCTATTCCCCAATTGCAAGCAGAAAAGCAGAAGAGGATACGTCTTACAGATGAGATTCCGTATCTACAGAATCAATTACAGTCATTTCCCTATGGCAGGAGGGAAGATTGCCGAGCTGCTGAGACGGCTCTTCGAGGGGAACTACAAGAATATTGTTGCTCCTAATCCGGGATGAATAGAGGCCGGACCGCACACACACTTCTTCAATTTTATTCATAGAATTCTTTTTTATCTAAAACTTTGGTTTGAGCTGTTTGTTTACACTTTACGCCATTGACCATTAAGCGGCATTGATAACTGCCGGCAATGACTATTGTGAAGCCATTCACCACATGATGGAAGAAGGTCGGCGCCGGGGTCAGGAGACATTCCGCACGGCCCATCAACTCGCTTGGAAAGATGTACAATGTAAATAAGAAAGTTCCTGGCTCAGCAATGATCGGAGACACTTCCAAATTGCTGTCAAAGGCGAGCCCGTGGATTCCATTAAGCGTTTTTGCATTTGCAGACGACGAGCACTTTACTGTATTGTTCGCTGTCTCTTCTGAAGACGGCGGCTCCTATAACAACGCTTCCTCTTACAACTTGCCAGATTTGGTTTTTAAATTAAAGATATTAAAAAAATGTAAATGAAAAACTCTCAACCGCTAATGAATAAAGTTTTGGTATCGCTAAAAATTACTTAACCCTTACAAAACCTTTGAGGAAACCCCATATAAAATGTCAGGGGGAAATGCAATATCATAGAAGAAGTTATATATATATATATATATATGTGTGTGTGTGTGTGTGTGTGTAGTGACCCGGTACGGGCCCCAAACCTTTATTGCACCTGAGTAAGGTAACTCCCTCGGGTTCACACAAGTGGGATGAAGTATCCACGTCAGTTAGTGTTTCTCCCACTAGGTGTCACTAGAAGCATTTGTTGTTATCTCCTATGCACGGCTCAAGTAGGCTAAGGGTTAACTGTTGTATGTCACATGCTGTTCTTTAACCACTCACAGGTGAAGGTGCTTTTCCTCCTTTCTCTAACCTATCCTATGTTCTCTCTCTCCTGACACATAGTCCCACCAATCCCAGACAGGGTTAGTTAGACCCCTGTGGGAAGGAGTTGGTTCCTGGTGGGAAGCAAACAACAGATTCTTCCTTATGAGAAACAGAGCCAAGATGCAGTGCTAAGGAAGAACCAAGGGGAGAGAAGCCACACAGGGATTACCTTGTTGTACAGGGCAGTTACATCAGCAGTCACAGGAACTGACCCCAGTGGAACAAAAGTTATGGAAAGTCTAAGTATCCTACTGCGCAGTGCTGGACGACTAGGAAGTCTCGGGAGTCTACTTAGCCCAGATAACTTGGCCTGGTGCTTGTACTACCGACCTAGGACAGGTAGCCTGCAACTAGGGTACAGAAGGCGGTCAGACTAGAGTCTATATACGAGTGTTCTCTATGTATCTCTTTTACACACCTACAACTGTTCTTGCGTGCGGTGGTGAGGCATCAGACTGTATGGGGTGGGTCCTGCGAAACTCCAGGCTCAAGTGACCCCAGACCCACTCAGCTACCACACCACCATACCAGCTGAGCCGGCAGGGTGACCAGCAAACCCCCCGTGCCTCACAGTTTTATATATATATATATATATATATATATATACCGCATATAGTTACCACTCAACGATGGTGGACCACCCATCCATCAAAGAAGTGGCAAAGCTCCAGGGGTTGTAGTGGCACAGGATAGGGCAGGGATGTAAAACATTGTAAACGTTATAAAACTACAATTCCCATCATGCCTGGACAGCCAAAGCTTTGGGCATAGGTATCTGATCACTGGGGGTGCAACCACTGGTCCCGAAAATGGAGTGATTGAAACAACACTGTCCGTAATCAGTCGCCCCTCCATTCACTCTCTAGAGCAGTGATTTTCAACTAGTGTGCCGTGCCACATGGTCGGGTGTGCCGCGGGGAAAGTTCCCCAAACTATGGTGCCCCTGTGAAACAGGAGAAAACAATGGGGGAGAGAAACCTGGGGATGGGGGAGAAACAGGGGAGAGAAGCAGGGGGGAGAGAAACATGGGAATGGGGGAGAGAAACAGGGGAGAGAAACATGGGAATGGGGGAGAGAAACATGGGGATGGGGGAGAAACAGGGGAGAGAAGTTTGGTGGAGAGAAGCAGGGGGGAGAGAAGTATGGTGGAGAGAAGCAAAGGAGCGAAGTACGGGGGAGAGAAGCACAGGAGAGAAGCAGGGGGGAGAAGTATGGTGGAGAGAAGCACAGGAGAGAAGCAGGGGGGAGAAGTATGGTGGAGAGAAGCACAGGAGAGAAGCAGGGGGGAGAAGTATGGTGGAGAGAAGCACAGGAGAGAAGCAGGGGGGAGAAGTATGGTGGAGAGAAGCACAGGAGAGAAGTAGGGGGGAGAAGTATGGTGGAGAGAAGCACAGGAGAGAAGCAGGGGGGAGAAGTATGGTGGAGAGAAGCACAGGAGAGAAGCAGGGGGGAGAAGTATGGTGGAGAGAAGCACAGGAGAGAAGTAGGGGGGAGAAGTATGGTGGAGAGAAGCACAGGAGAGAAGCACAGGGGGGAGAAGAAAACAGGCCCAGGTTTCACACTGAGTGAGTATAAATACATTTAGAATCTATATTATTAACTATATGTATAATATGTACTGTTTTAGTGCCAATTTGTGCCATTTTGGTTGGTGGTGTGCCCCGGGATTTTTTAAGTATAAAAAGTGTGCCGCAGCTCAAAAAAGGTTGAAAATCACTGGTCTAGAGGACTCCTAAAGTTAGCCGCTGCCAGTCCATTCACTTGTGCCCGATGCCCAGTGGTGCCAGGACTCAATGGGGCAATGCCAGAAGCTGAAGAAGACCCCCCGCGCCAAGAATGAGGTGCAGGAAATGTAGCGTTCACGTCTTAAATCTGAAAAGATTGAGAGGTCTCTTCTGGGGTCTGAATGGGAATTTGAATTCATTTCAAAGTCTTATATGGGGTCTGAATTTATTTTGGGGTCTGATTTTCTAAGAAGCGAGAAATTGCCGAAACTTTGGGTTCACACTAACACCATTTGAATCCCAGGCCGTTCTCGGGCTGCATCCACTTTCTCCAGGCAGCGAGATTCAAATGCTGATTATTTGGGTTTTTGCAAATCCGAATTTTGGGCAAATTTGCTCATCTCCTAACAAGAAGGATTTGTGTAAAGATGGGGAACTGATGTGAGACCTAATCTCAGCACGCACCCCTGTCCCTGCCGACATAGAGAATTCACCTTGATAAGGAGACAACAACCACAAGGATGGTTCCTGGCTATTCCACATAGGGGGCAACTGGATTAATGCAAGGACTAACAAATCAGGTGAGGACCCTAAGGTCAGGTCCAGAATCCAATATCCAGAAAAAGGGTCCAGAATCCAGGATGTCATGTATCAGCCGAATTAGAATCAGGTTGGTCGGGGTCCAAATCTGGAAAATAATTAAAGGTTCAGAAGAGAGTCATAAAGAGGGTCAGGAAAAAACATTGATCCCAACCATTGTTGGTTTTCTGAGTGTCTTTAACTTCAGATAGAGACCAAGGAAAGTGGCAATCATTGGATAGCTGTAACTTCAAGCTTTATTGAAGCATCATAGGAATTCGTGCAGGGAGCCTGGATAGATAACTGCCAATCAGCAGCTGGTGGGCGGGGTTTGCTGCTTCTCATGAATATCCAGGACTACTGGGCTCATCATGCACATAATGGAGAGGACTACTTATTGTCCATGTTATTCAGGAGGAGATCTCTGGATCAGCTGCACAGAACAATGTAAGTGACACATCATTCTGCTCAGCTTCTCTGTCACTAGTTTATGTTACCCTGAGATAGAACAGTATAAACCTACTGACATTGTCTCTTTAAGAAATCCTTTAATGTTTTACATTCTAAATAAGAGCTCCAGGTATAAAGTGCGACCTCCAGCCCTCCGGCTTTTATTGTCAGACTTTTCTTTCTTTTCTTCTCTCGGACCAAATAAACGACGAGTTAAACTTTTTTCTGACTAAAGAAACTTTTCCGGTTGAGAAGTATCTGGCATTATGTGGAGCTTAGTAAGTCGGCTCTTTGTAGCATATAAATCAGCGCCGCGCCGTACAATATTTCTGTTTAGAAAGATAAAATTGTGGTTGCAGCAATGATTGTGCGCCGGGCATTGTCTCTCTCCTCTGTAAGAAGAGCCGCGTAAGCAGAAAAGCCTGATTGCTGCATTTGTAAATTACAGATAACTTTAATCTTCTGCCGCAGAGATTTATGAAATATTACTCCCAAATTAGCTTTCCTACTCAAGAACAAATTGAGTTTTAGTAGACAAAAGCGATTCAAAGAAACCTATAGATTACTGCGGCCATGGCGGTGCGGGCGGACCGCTATGGAGTTATAGGCTGTCAGATTACATTATGGAAACACTTAACCCCTTCCTGACCCGTGGGTGGAGACGTATAGAGCTGAGCCCTCTTCTTACATGGCAGCCACCATTAACAATGGACATTATAACTCCTATGCTGGTTATTATCTAGCTGCTGGGATTATTAGCGGTTATTAGAATCTACCATATCTTTCACTATATAACACACACCTGATTGTAACAACTGAAAACAGGGGGGGGGGGGGGGGAAATCATGTAAATAAATTTTCCTGGTGGTCTAAGGCAGTGAAGAGGGGTTATTACAGTGAAGGGTTGAAAGTTTATTACAATGTTAGGGCCACTTTAAGACTCTCCATGACAGTAACTTATACCCACACATACACAGCTCTGCCGCATGCACAATACACATCAAGCTCTGCTGCATCATACACACACAGCTCTGCTGCATCATACACACACAGCTCTGCTGCATCATACACACACAGCTCTGCTACATCATACACACTCAGCTCTGCTACATCATACACACACACAGATCTGCTACATCATACACACACACAGATCTGCTGCATCATACACACACAGCTCTGCTGCATCATACACACACAGCTCTGCTGCATCATACACACACAGCTCTGCTACATCATACACACACACAGCTCTGCTGCATCATACACACTCAGCTCTGCTACATCATACACACACACAGCTCTGCTGCATCATACACACTCAGCTCTGCTACATCATACACACACAGCTCTACTACATCATACACACACTCAGCTCTGCTACATCATACACACACAGCTCTACTACATCATACACACTCAGCTCTGCTACATCATACACACACAGCTCTACTACATCATACACACACTCAGCTCTGCTACATCATACACACACAGCTCTACTACATCATACACACACAGCTCTGCTACATCATACACACACACAGCTCTGCTGCATCATACACACACACACAGCTCTGCTACATCATACACACACACACAGCTCTGCTACATCATACACACACAGCTCTGCTGCATCATACATACCCAGCTCTACTAGAGACACATCATACACATACAGCTCTACTACATCATACACACACAGCTCTACTACATCATACACACACAGCTCTGCTGCATCATACATACCCAGCTCTACTAGAGACACAACATACACATACAGCTCTGCTCCATTAAACCACACACAGCACTGCTACATCATACACACACAGCTCTGCTACATCACAACACACAGCTTGGCTGCATCATACATACCCAGCTCTACTAGAGACACAGCTCTGCTACATAATACACACCCACACATAGTGCTACTACACCAACATACAGACACACTCACCTCTACTACATCCCAACCCACATACAGATCTGCTACATCATACACACTCAGCACTGCTAAATAAAACACACACACACACAGCTCTGCTACATCATACATACCCACCCACACAGTGCCACTACACCAATATACAGACACACTTACCTCTGCTACATCACCATGCACAAACAGCTCTGCTGTATACATAGAAACACACAGCTCTGATACATACATTCAAACAGACACAGACAGGGACACAAAATTAATACAGGTTGCACCTATGCACAGTACCTATAGGTACTAACCACATGACTGTGACATCACTGAAGGTTCTGCGGGTCCTTCCGCTCCCTTCTTAGTAAGTTCCTAAAAGGCTTCTACATGCAGGTTCCTCTCCTTCCCTGCACTGATCTTACTGATCGGTGTCCGGCGGCAGATGGAAGAGGACTGTGCAGCTGTCAGTCATTGCACAGTTCACTCCACAGCCAATCAGTTATTAGCAGGAGTCCATCTGAAGGCCTCTGTGGCTGCCATGACAGATCTGCTAGTATAGCCTGCAAAAGGTGGCCTGTACTAGTACATCACTGGTTTGGAAATGGGGACAGGGGGAGTTTAGTATTTTTTATTATAGAGAGAATTTTATTTTTATTTTTAGCTGTTTTGCAAACTCCAGGTGGCTTTCCGTGTCTCTTACTGAGAAGGGGCTTCATTGATGTTAACGTTTCTTTTAAGCTCAGCCTGAATGACTATTGTGTTCTCGATCACTTCTTTCACCATGGAAATTCTTCCCTAATAACTTGAGGGTATGGTGAGGCGGGAAACTCAAATAAGAGTCCTGGTTGCTCCAAACTTCTCCATCTGGAGGCAGCAGAAATGTGTTTGTCCCCAGATCTGCTCCTCCACACACTCCTGTCTCTGAGCTCTACAGGCAGCTCTTTCCTCCTCCACACAGTCCTGTCTCTGAGCTCTACAGGCAGCTCTTTCCTCCTCCACACAGTCCTGTCTCCGAGCTCTACAGGCAGCTCTTTCCTCCTCCACACAGTCCTGTCTCCGAGCTCTACAGGCAGCTCTTTCCTCCTCCACACAGTCCTGTCTCTGAGCCCTACAGGCAGCTCTTTCCTCCCACACACAGTCCTGTCTCTGAGCTCTACAGGCAGCTCTTTCCTCCTCCACACAGTCCTGTCTCTGAGCTCTACAGGCAGCTCTTTCCTCCTCCACACAGTCCTGTCTCCGAGCTCTACAGGCAGCTCTTTCCTCCTCCACACAGTCCTGTCTCCGAGCTCTACAGGCAGCTCTTTCCTCCTCCACACAGTCCTGTCTCTGAGCCCTACAGGCAGCTCTTTCCTCCCACACACAGTCCTGTCTCTGAGCTCTACAGGCAGCTCTTTCCTCCTCCACACACTCCTGTCTCTGAGCTCTACAGGCAGCTCTTTCCTCCTCCACACAGTCCTGTCTCTGAGCTCTACAGGCCGCTCTTTCCTCCTCCACACAATCCTGTCTCTGAGCTCTACAGGCAGCTCTTTCCTCCTCCACACAGTCCTGTCTCTGAGCTCTACAGGCAGCTCTTTCCTCCTCCACACTGTCCTGTCTATGAGCTCTACAGGCAGCTCTTTCCTCCTCCACACAGTCCTGTCTCTGAGCTCTACAGGCAGCTCTTTCCTCCTCCACACAGTTCTGTCTCTGAGCTCTACAGGCAGCTCTTTCCTCCTCCACACAGTCCTGTCTCTGAGCTCTACAGGCAGCTCTTTCCTCCTCCACACACTCCTGTCTCTGAGCTCTACAGGCAGCTCTTTCCTCCTCCACGCAGTCCTATCTCTGAGCTCTACAGGCAGCTCTTTCCTCCTCCACACAATCCTGTCTCTGAGCTCTACAGGCAGCTCTTTACTCCTCCACACAGTCCTGTTTCTGAGCTCTACAGGAAGCTCTTTCCTCCTCCACACAGTCCTGTTTCTGAGCTCTACAGGCAGCTCTTTCCTCCTCCACACAGTCCTGTCTCTGATCTCTACAGGCCGCTCTTTCCTCCTCCACACAGTCCTGTCTCTGAGCTCTACAGGCAGCTCTTTCCTCCCCCACACAGTTCTGTCTCTGAGCTCTACAGGCAGCTCTTTCCTCCTCCACACAGTCCTGTCTCTGAGCTCTACAGGCAGCTCTTTCCTCCTCCACACAGTCCTGTCTCTGAGCTCTACAGGCAGCTCTTTCCTCCTCCACACAGTCCTGTCTCTGAGCTCTACAGGCAGCTCTTTCCTCCTCCACGCAGTCCTGTCTCTGAGCTCTACAGGCAGCTCTTTCCTCCTCTACACAGTCCTGTTTCTGAGCTCTACAGGCAGCTCTTTCCTCCTCCACGCAGTCCTATCTCTGAGCTCTACAGACAGCTCTTTCCTCCTCCACACAATCCTGTCTCTGAGCTCTACAGGCAGCTCTTTCCTCCTCCACACAGTTCTGTCTCTGATCTCTACAGGCAGCTCTTTCCTCCTCCACACAGTCCTGTCTCTGAGCTCTACAGGCAGCTCTTTCCTCCTCCACACAGTTCTGTCTCTGAGCTCTACAGGCAGCTCTTTCCTCCTCCGCACAGTCCTGTCTCTGAGCTCTACAGGCAGCTCTTTCCTCCTCCACTGAGTCCTGTCTCTGAGCTCTACAGGCAGCTCTTTCCTCCTCCACTCAGTCTTGTCTATGAGCTCTACAGGCAGCTCTTTCCTCCTCCACACAGTCCTGTCTCTGAGCTCTACAGGCAGCTCTTTCCTCCTCCACACAGTTCTGTCTCTGAGCTCTACAGGCAGCTCTTTCCTCCTCCACACAGTCCTGTCTCTGAGCTCTACAGGCAGCTCTTTCCTCCTCCACACAGTCCTGTCTCTGAGCTCTACAGGCAGCTCTTTCCTCCTCCACGCAGTCCTGTCTCTGAGCTCTACAGGCAGCTCTTTCCTCCTCTACACAGTCCTGTTTCTGAGCTCTACAGGCAGCTCTTTCCTCCTCCACGCAGTCCTATCTCTGAGCTCTACAGGCAGCTCTTTCCTCCTCCACACAATCCTGTCTCTGAGCTCTACAGGCAGCTCTTTACTCCTCCACACAGTCCTGTTTCTGAGCTCTACAGGAAGCTCTTTCCTCCTCCACACAGTCCTGTCTCCGAGCTCTACAGGCAGCTCTTTCCTCCTCCACACAGTCCTGTCTCTGAGCTCTACAGCCAGCTCTTTCCTCCTCCACACAGTTCTGTCTCTGAGCTCTACAGGCAGCTCTTTCCTCCTCCGCACAGTCCTGTCTCTGAGCTCTACAGGCAGCTCTTTCCTCCTCCACTGAGTCCTGTCTCTGAGCTCTACAGGCAGCTCTTTCCTCCTCCTCACAGTTCTGTCTCTGAGCTCTACAGGCAGCTCTTTCCTCCTCCACACAGTTCTGTCTCTGAGCTCTACAGGCAGCTCTTTCCTCCTCCTCACAGTTCTGTCTCTGAGCTCTACAGGCAGCTCTTTCCTCCTCCACACAGTTCTGTCTCCAATCTCTATATAGACCTAATATATATGTGATTACTGTAAGTTAATAGAGACCCTTCTCCTCCTGGAGATTCCTTATAGTTTGGGGGTCTGGACTCTTTGCATTATCCCCCGGTACCCTGGTGGGCCAGTCCACCCCCGATAGTACCGGATCTCTCACAGCGTGATGTTTCAGTAACATTTTCCACCTAGTCGGATGGTGACAGCTCCTGTTTTCCTATGAAATACATTCCTCACTTGTTTTCTAATTATTTATCTTCACATTGTTGGCAGTTCACCAGATTTTTGGAGCCATTTTAGAAAGCCGTGTTTTGACAACATGCCAAAATATTTTCTGTAATTCTCTTGTTATACCATCTGGTCCAGGAGCTACGATCAACGTAAAACAGCGGAGAAAAATAAATGAAATTTCATAAAACAGATTTTTGTGCTTAATCCTGGTCTACTTGTCAGCTTGTATGAATCTCCCTGCAATGAGAATGCAAAGGGCAAGCTTCTCCACATATTACAAGGAATGGCGTTCTCCGAATGTAACCGACTGCCTTCAGTATCGCATTAAACCTCGGAGGGGCAGCTTACAGTGATAGCAGTGGATGAGAAGATGAGAACTAGTACAGAGGGCTAGGCTTTATTATAACAATACAATGGGTTAGAGGGAAAACAATGCTCCATGGTTACTGTGTTATACAGAAGGAAGAGCTCTGAACCCAGAGAGGGATTAGTCATAGGGCCGACTGGTATAATGCACAGGCCATAGGCCCACTAACCTGCAGCACAGAACATCACTAAGGGAGATTCGTTAGGAACTTTGCAAAAAAAAATTTTTTGCAAACTTTGTAACCAGTTTGTAAAAATGACGGCCACACAATTAAATACACGTGGAAAACAAAAAAAGACCTATACTCACCTGTCCGCGCTCCCCTGATGTCCTCCTACAAGTCTACGGCGTCTCCCGCCAGCTTATTTTGTGTATGTTCACTCATCACAGCATGTTTTCGTTCCAATGTTGCTACTGGAAATGAAAAACAGCAACACTGGAACAAAAATATGCTGTGATAAGTTAATATACAGAAAACAAGCCGGCTGGGTAGAAAGCAATAAAAGGGGATCGCCTCTATTGATTTCTATCCCACCAGCTAGTTTTCTGTGTATTTACTTATCGCATCTTGTTTTTGTTCCAATGTTGCAGCTGGAAATCAAAAACAGCAACAATGGAAGGAAAACCGGCTGTCATAGGTAAATACACAAAAGAAGCTGGCCGGGTAGAAAGCAAGCTACATACATGATGATTGCATTGATGCAAAGCTAGAATACAGAGAACTAACTGTATGCAACTGCCTAATCCGCTAAAATAATATAAATTATATTATTTAAGGGGATGAGGAGAAGTTTAGGATCATCTGAACCAAACCCGAAGTGAACCTTTGAAAAGTTTGCTCTAATCACTAATGATTACTTTGCTTTCCAACTGGTTTATAGCTACAAGGTCCCATTAAAGGGATTGCTCACCAATTCTTTTTTCTTTTAATAAACTGGTATCAGAAAGTGCCAGAAATTTGTAATTTACTTCTATGTAAAAATCTCCAGTCTTCCAGTACTTATCAGCTGCTGTATGTCCAACAGGAAGTGGTGTATTCTCTCCAGTCTGACACAGTGCTCTCTGCTGCCACCTCTGTCCATGTCAGGAACTGCCCAGAGCAGCAGCAAATCCCCATAGGAAACCTCTCCTGCTCTGGACAGTTCCTGACATGGACAGAGGTGGCAGCAGAGAGCACTGTGTCAGACTGGAAAGAATACACCACTTCCTGCAGGACATACAGCAGCTGAAGTACTGGAAAGCTAGAGATTTTTAAATAGAAGTAAATTACAAATCTTTTTAACTTTCTGAAACCAGTTGATTTGAAAGAAAAGGTTTTCGCTGGAGTACCCCTTTAAGTGGCCCCTTAAGTCAACATCCAACTCAATTACGAGTCTGATGTACGAGTCATATTATAATCCACCATTGTATCCAGGATCTCTCCATTAATGTGCTGCCTAAGACCTTATAATTCTGAGCGTTAAATATGCAAATTTAACAAATCCAAGAAGATTTTTTTTATAATTTGTTTTTCTTCCAACCTGTGAAAGTTTCGTGAAAGAAGAAGAGGACGTGGTGTGGTAGAAGAACGTTCTATGGCATAACAACTCGTTTGTTTCCTATTATTAACTTGTTCTGCATAGAGAGGTAAGAGACTCCCCGGCTGTGCCGCACAAAGCCTCCTCCAGATTCGATGTATTATTTATCACAATGCGCTTTTACATCCGTTTTGACAAATGTTGCGTGAATTGTACCCAGAACGGGGGTTACAGCGCCACGTCTGTCATCACCGGCAGAATTAACCACAGTGGTTTGTTTGCCTAAGCGTGTAATATTTTGCCATTCAAGCCTCTTATTATGTTGTTTCATTGTTTGTTTTTTTTACTTTTTATTTACTTTGTCTTTAAAGGTAAATGTAAAGGTTTTTTATCAAATCCGAATAATGGCGAGAAACCGGGGAGAAAGCTAAGTGGGATTATTATATGTATTTTACATAATAGAAAATTGTAACTTTCGCAAGTTGATGCCTGTAAATAATAAAGCCGCCTTCTCGGGAAACGGGGATTGTTTGTTACATAAGAGAAAACTGTCGCCGGTGATTGATAAACAGCCATTTCTCCTTAATTGTGTTTTTTTTTTCTTTTCATTTAAATATTTCTACATATTTATATATCATATATTACTGGGAAATGGAGATTTAAAGGAAAAGAGGGAGGTTTGAGTGCAATACAGGTAGAACTGTATATAGTTGTATGTTTCTGTCATGTCACAGGTTATGTAGCTGCTGTGTCCTACTCCAACCACTAGGTGTCTCCCTCCCCCTGTGCACAGCTGCAGTTATGTAGGAAGGTTCAGCCTGCCACACACACACTCTCTCTCACACACTTCCTTTCTGTAGTTAGTCAGTTCTAGCCTGGCTCTAGGCCTGTGAGGTTGTGTTGTGGTCTAGTTGCAGCCAAGGAAGACAGGTCCTGTTTTTCTAGTGCTGCATGCACTGCTGAACCCAACCCTGGGGTAACCTGAGTTACAGGAGTAACCCCCCTTGCATAAGCTGAGGATTTCTTATTTCAGGACAGTCACCCCCTAAAGAAGGAGAAAGAAAGGCTGATCCGCAGTAGAGCACAGATGCAAGTTAGCCGCTCTCTACTGACTACGCTCGACTAAGGAGGAAGCTGCCACCGTGACAAGTAGTGCTAAAACACCAGAGCCCACCGGCTGGTTTAACACCAGTATCCAGCACCCTGGGCAAGGGCATGTATAATAATATATAATAAAAAATATAATATAGAAGCTTCAGAGGTTTAAAGGAGAAGTCTGGGCAGCCCGGAGAGGGGATGATAGAAGAAATAACATGGTCTTACCTCCCTGGCTCCAGTGCTGGTGGCTGAATACCCCAGATCTTGTCCCTCGGCCGCTTCCTGTCCCGAGTAGGGACCCGGGTCATGACACGTCCGCTCAGCCAGTTAGTGGCCGGGGGGGGACCCCACTACACACAACTGTTTTTGACCCAAAGAAAGCACCTACTCAGCCGGAGAGTGGTCACTTACTGCATGTCAGTAGGAAAGAATCAGGAAGCCCTGCATGGTGGGGACCGGGGAGCATTGGGATGGAGGTGGACAGGAATCGGGCAGGTGAGTATCTTTTTTTTTTTTAATCCCTGTACACCACAGCCTCCATGCACAATTTCTATCTCTTATGTTTTCAGTGTGAAAAGCGACACAAGACCCTCTTGTCCAACATACCTGACCCTTCTTTCCCTTGACCTCTGTGGTCAGTAAGGAGTCTATTGACCCTATACACACCAGATGACCTTTCCCTAATGTATACGGCTGTGTATACTCCACAGAACATCACCAGAAATCACTATTCCAACCTTCCTCCCAGAATCGGAGGCATCAAAGCCATTAAGTAGCAGACTCCATAGGTACGCCATTACTCCGGGAAGAGGAACCATGACGTTGTTTAGCAAACCTCCCCGTGCGAGTGCGATGGTGCTTTATTATTTCTGCATACAGATGAGGTCCCGGACGTGATTTATGCACATTTAAATGTCAGATTTGCATTGCTGCCTGTTTTGGTCCTTGTGTAACATCAAGTAGTTCTATTCTCCTTTGACTAATGCTCTCTGATAAAGTAATTTTCATTGACTAATGCTACATTAAGATTAATACCTTGTCAGGGAGGCTTCTTCCCGCCGACATTTATGGAGTTAAATGCAAATGAGCGTCATGATCCCGGCGTCTGCTCTTATTTGATATATATCACTTGACTAATCTGTTCCGTGCTCTGTCTTATGTAAAATATGAATTATGCAAACTTGTTACCAGCATTCTGGAACTCCAATCGCTTTGCTTGCTTCTCTTAATTTCTCTGTAATGGATGACAGGCAATCTGCCGGATCTATATTAGGAAAATAAATTCAGAAGAAGCATTCAAAACAGGAATTAATAAAAGCGTACGGTTTACCAATGCCGCCAATCTAAATAGGGCAACGTCGCTCCGCGCGCCGAACGAATTGACTTGGAAAGTGAGGAGGAAAGAATTACATGGGGAAAGTATGATATTATTAACCTAAGCTTAAAGGGAATGCCTGTGATTTAAAGGGATTGTCCATATTGTAAAAGGATTGTCCGTAATTTAAAGGGATTGTCCATAATTTAAAGGGATTGTTTGTAATTTAAAGGAAATGTCTGCAAAGGAAAGGAATTGTCCATAATTTAAAAGGGATTGCCCGTAGTTTATAAGAAATCTTTGTAATTTAAAGGGATTGTCTGTAATTTAAAGAGAATGATCGTAATTTAAAGGGAATATCCATAATTTAAAGAGATTGTTCATAATTTAAAGGGAATATCTGTAATTTAAAGTCATTGTCTATATTTTAAAGCTAATGTGCCTAATTAAAAGGGATTGTTTGTAATTTAAAGGGAATGTCCACAAATTAAAGGGATTTTCCGTAATTTAAAGGGAATGTTCGTAGTTTAAAAGAAATGTCCGTAATTTAAAAAGGATTGCCCGTAATTTATAAGAAATGTTTGTAATTTAAAGGGATTGTCTGTAATTTAAAGAGAATGATCGTAATTTAAAGGGAATATCCATAATTTAAAGAGATTGTTTATAATTTAAAGGGAATATCTGTAATTTAAAGTCATTGTCTATATATTTTAAAGCAAATGTCCCTAATTAAAAGGGATTGTTTGTAATTTAAAGGGAATGTCCGCAAATTAAAGGGATTGCCCATAATTTAAAAGGGATTGCCCGTAATTTGTAAGAAATGTTTGTAATTTAAAGGGATTGTCTGTAATTTAAAGGGAATATCCATAATTTAAAGAGATTGTTCATAATTTAAAGGGAATATCTGTAATTTAAAGGCATTGTCTATATTTTAAAGGGAATGTCCGTAATTTAAAGAGAATATCTGTAATTTAAAGGGATTGTCTGTATTTCAAGGGGAATGTCCCTAATTTAAAGAGATTGTCATTCATTTAAAGGAAATGTCTGTAATTTAAAGGGATAGTCCCTAATTTAAAGGAAATGTCTGTAATTTAACATCAGGTTATTTTCAGCTTCAGTGTTCTCTATTGATTGATTTCTCACTATAACTTTATAGGGGTTAGAGCGCTGCTTTATACACAGCACAAATCCTCTACACTGAGTTACATGATGAAATCCTGACTGAACTCAAAGAGAATGGATCACCTAGATTTTATTTTAAATAACAGATACATGTCCTTTTTTCTAATGTTTCTTTTTTCTGAGCTTTTTTAACAGCATTTATAAATATGCTTTACAGCATGGACATATGAGCACTCCCACTGACATAAATGGGAAAGGTCTCTGGGCATAGTCTATGACCTTTGTAGAGGTCATTCCACAGGGAGGGGAAGGCTGAGCTGCAAACTTCATCTAATGTCTGATATCATCTTACACTGTAATGCTGTACAGATCGCTTTTCAGCAAGTTCCTTCTTTTCATCACAGACAGGACAGGAAGTCTTAGCTTAGTTTTAGGCCTAGTGGTGGGAATGTAAACTGCAACTGTTATGCCCATGTCATGCAAAGCACGGAACGAGTTTGTAAAAATGGCGGATGAACAATTTAATGCACAATTGTATACTCCTATGGGTCTCCCCTTGTTTCCCGTTGATTGTAGCTGCCTACAGCCTGATCAGCCAATCACTGACTGAGAGGGGACAGTGCCGCGACCAATGATTGGCTAAGCAGACTGGAGGCGGCTGTGGGGGACACTGGAAATGGAGGACAGTGAGTGACCGCACAAAAATAGCCACAATAATTTAGCTGTTCTAGTAGGAATCTTTAAGTTTTTGTTCAGATGAACCCAAACTTTCCGTCAAGGTTCGGTGAATTCTGCCAAACCAAACTTTTAAAAGTTTGTTCATCTCTATTCATCACCATGTCCAAGGCACTGAATCAGGGGGTTGACACTCAAGTAAATGATGAGCTGTTTTGCCCGGCAAAATCCCTTTAACAAACACCTACTGCAGAAAGGGCAGAGGGGGGAGGATCCTGCTGCAGCCAGGCACAAGATCATAATACTGACATCTTGCAGTCAGTCACATCAAGGAAAGCCCAGGCAAGATGGCCGCCCCCATAACAATCTACAAACACTGAAATAAATAAAAATTACAGTCAGAAAATGCAAACAGATTAGAATAAAAGAAGAAGTTTTAGTATCGGACTCTAATCAGTAACAGAAAATTTAGGTGACACAATCCCTTTAAGACCTAAACACAAGATTTTAAGGAGTAGAGAGTGATCGGTTCCCTTTACCCTCCGCACATGGTTATAAGATATAACCAGCGCATTATGTCCCCCATTTGATCATCGTTTTGAGCAATTTGCAGCAAGCAGCTATCGATTCGCCTCATCCATCGGAAAACGCGCGTTTTTCTCCGGCACATTCCATCCATTTGTTACTTCTCCCTCTCTTAATAATTGTGTCGGCTTCCGACTGTCATGTCTGAATCTCACGCCAGTGCATTAAATCTGGAATTTGCAGAAAGGTCAGCGTGTCTCCTGAGTTGTGATTACTTTTTCGTGTTGACATTTATTGATTTCATTACATTCATGCTCATATTTCAAGATGTTTTTTTTTTTTTTATGTTTTTTTTTTTTTCATTTTGTTACCATTTCATAGATGACAGAAAAACTGCACCTTTCTGTGTGTAAGAACTGGATGTAATTAAAATCTGTGGCGCGGTTCACGTTTCATCAGGATTCACTGTCAGAGACATCAGCATGTGCTGCGTATGTGCGGGGACGGCAGACAGGAGGGAGATTACAGGAATTATGGCCGGGAAGGAGGGTAGGCCGCATCCCGGTATCGTTACGTATGCCCTTCCTGCCTGTGCTGTCTGGATTGTAGCTTCCTCTCAGATATCACAGAACCTCGCACAAACATTCCTCTTTTTTTTTTTTTTTTTTTTAAACGCAGAACTGCAAAACCATGGCCACTTCCTTCCGGAGACAGCACCGCTATTGTCTCCAGGTCAGGTTCACTTTAATGGAACTGAGTCACAACACCTGCGCCCAAGCTGGAGACAAGAGCAGTGCTGTTTCTGGAAGGAAGTGGACATCTTTTTGTAGCGTCGGAGTACCCTTTAATGTCATCTCTCTTCCATTCGGCCTCCAGTCACCCTAGGGTGAAGATACAGGAATTCTTCTCCTTTTCCTTCCTCCTCTTCCTCCTCTTCCTTTTCCTCTTCTTCCTCTTCCTCCTCTTCTTTCTCTTCCCCCTCTTCTTCATCATCTTCCTCTTCCTCCTCTTCTTCCTCTTCCTCCTCTTCTTCCTCTTCCTCTTCTTCCCTTTACAGCATACCTCCCAACTGTCCCGGATTCCGCGGGACAGTCCCGTTTTCGGGGTGCTGTCCCGCGGTCCCGGAACGGCACCCAGTGTCCCGCATTATATGTGACCCCACCAAAAAAAAACAATAAACCAATAATTCACCTGTCCGCCGGTCCCAGCAGCTCCTCTCCCGGCAGAGCGCGCACTCCCTTCATCCTCTGGGGCAGGCAGCGGGGTATACAGACACTGACTGTGTCGGAAGTAATTCATGACAGAGGCTGCAGGTCACTTTCGGTACAGTCAGTGTCTCTGTACCCTGCTGCCCGCCCCGCAGGATGACGGGAGTGCGCGCTCTGCCAGGAAAGGAGCTGCTGGGACCGGCGGACAGGTGAGTTACTGGTTTATTGTTTTTTTCGGTGGGGCCACACTAATGGGGGGCATTGGCTACTATGTGGGGCGTTATATGGGGGGCATTGGCTACTATGTGGGCACTATATGGGGATTGGCTACTATGTGGGCACTATATGGGGATTGGCTACTATGTGGGCACTATATGGGGATTGGCTACTATGTGGGGCACTATATGGGGATTGGCTACTATGTGGGCACTATATGGGGGCATTGGCTACTAAGTGGGGCACTATATGGGGGCATTGGCTACTATGTGGGGCATATTTGGGGACATTGGCTACTATGTGGGCACTATATATGGGAATTGGCTACTATGTGGGGCATATATGGGGGCATTGGCTACTATGTGGGGCATATTTGGGGGCATTGGCTACTATGTGGGCACTATATGGGGGATTGGCTACTATGTGGGGCACTATATGGGGGCATTGGCTACTATGTGTGGCACTATATGGGGGATTGGCTACTATGTGGGGCACTATATGGGCGCATTAGCTACTACGTGGGGCACTATATGGGGCATTGGCTACTATGTGGGGCACTATAGCGGGGCATTGGCTACTATGTGTGGCACTATATGGGGATTGGCTACTATGTGTGGCACTATATGGGGATTGGCTACTATGTGGGGCACTATATGGGGATTGGCTACTATGTGGGCACAATAAAAGGGGGGATTGGCTACTAAGTGGGGCACTATATGGGGGGCATTGGCTACTATGTGGGGCATATTTGGGGGCATTGGCTACTATGTGGGCACTATATGGGGGATTGGCTACTATGTGGGGCATATATGGGGGCGTTGGCTACTATGTGGGCACTATATGGGGGATTGGCTACTATGTGGGGCATATATGGGGGCATTGGCTACTATGTGGGCACTATATGGGGGATTGGCTACTATGTGGGTCACTATATGGAGGCATTGGCTACTATGTGGGGCACTATATGGGGCATTGGCTACTATGTAGGGCACTATAGCGGGGCATTGGCTACTATGTGGGGCACTATATGGGGGCATTGGCTACTATGTAGGGCGTTATATGGGGGGCATTGGCTACTATGTGGGCACTATATGGGGATTGGCTACTATGTGGGGCACTATATGTGGATTGGCTACTATGTGGGGCATATATGGGGGCATTGGCTACTAAGTGGGGCACTATATGGGGGCATTGGCTACTATGTGGGGCATATTTGGGGACATTGGCTACTATGTGGGCACTATATATGGGAATTGGCTACTATGTGGGGCATATATGGGGGCATTGGCTACTATGTGGGGCACTATATGGGGCATTGGCTACTATGTGGGCACTATATGGGGGATTGGCTACTATGTGGGTCACTATATGGGGGCATTGGCTACTATGTGGGGCACTATATGGGTGCATTGGCTACTATGTGGGGCACTATAGCGGGGCATTGGCTACTATGTGGGGCACTATATGGGGGCATTGGCTACTATGTGGGGCACTATATGTGGATTGGCTACTATGTGGGGCATATATGGGGGCATCGGCTACTATGTGGGGCACTATATGGGGCATTGGATACTATGTGGGGCACTATATGGGGGCATTGGATGCTATGTGGGGCACTATATGGGGGCATTGGATACTACGTGGGGCACTATATGGGGCATTGGCTACTATGTGGGGCACTATAGCGGGGCATTGGCTACTATGTGTGGCACTATATGGGGATTGGCTACTATGTGTGGCACTATATGGGGATTGGCTACTATGTGGGGCACTATATGGGGATTGGCTACTATGTGGGCACAATAAAAGGGGGGATTGGCTACTAAGTGGGGCACTATATGGGGGGCATTGGCTACTATGTGGGGCATATTTGGGGGCATTGGCTACTATGTGGGCACTATATGGGGGATTGGCTACTATGTGGGGCATATATGGGGGCGTTGGCTACTATGTGGGCACTATATGGGGGATTGGCTACTATGTGGGGCATATATGGGGGCATTGGCTACTATGTGGGCACTATATGGGGGATTGGCTACTATGTGGGTCACTATATGGAGGCATTGGCTACTATGTGGGGCACTATATGGGGCATTGGCTACTATGTGGGGCACTATAGCGGGGCATTGGCTACTATGTGGGGCACTATATGGGGGCATTGGCTACTATGTAGGGCGTTATATGGGGGGCATTGGCTACTATGTGGGCACTATATGGGGATTGGCTACTATGTGGGGCACTATATGTGGATTGGCTACTATGTGGGGCATATATGGGGGCATTGGCTACTAAGTGGGGCACTATATGGGGGCATTGGCTACTATGTGGGGCATATTTGGGGACATTGGCTACTATGTGGGCACTATATATGGGAATTGGCTACTATGTGGGGCATATATGGGGGCATTGGCTACTATGTGGGGCACTATATGGGGGATTGGCTACTATGTGGGTCACTATATGGGGGCATTGGCTACTATGTGGGGCACTATATGGGGCATTGGCTACTATGTGGGCACTATATGGGGGATTGGCTACTATGTGGGTCACTATATGGGGGCATTGGCTACTATGTGGGGCACTATATGGGTGCATTGGCTACTATGTGGGGCACTATAGCGGGGCATTGGCTACTATGTGGGGCACTATATGGGGGCATTGGCTACTATGTGGGGCACTATATGTGGATTGGCTACTATGTGGGGCACTATATGGGGGCATTGGATACTATGTGGGGCACTATATGGGGGCATTGGATACTATGTGGGGCACTATATGGGGATTGGATACTATGTGTGGCACTATTGGGAGGATTGGATACTATGTGTGGCACTATTGGGAGGATTGGATACTATGTGGGGCACTATTGGGGGGATTGGATACTATATAGGGCATTTTTGGGGGATTGGATACTGTATAGGGCACTATTCAGTCAGCAGCATGTGGTGACTGTAGGGGAGTGGCTATGGAGGGTTGCTATGGGGGCGTGGCTATGGAGGGTTGCTATGGGGCGTGGCTATGGAGGGTTGCTATGGGGGCGTGGCTATGGAGGGTTGCTATGGGGGCGTGGCTATGGAGGGTCACTATGGGGGCGTGGCTATGGGGACCGCGGCGCACATGTCCCTCTTTGCTCTTTGCAAAAGTTAGGAGGTATGCTTTACAGTCTCCAGTCATGCAGAAATGCAGAAGATACAGGAACTTTTCTTGTTTATCACCCCTCTACCTTGCACGACGTGTTACTGTCACCTCCCTTGTATACACCCCCCAGTGACCCCACATAGAAGATACAGGAACTTCTCTTCATGTTATCCCCCTCTAACCTGGGGGGGTGAAGGGGACCATCTATAAGGGAGGAGGGGGGGTGAAGGGGACCATCTATAAGGGGGGGTGAAGGGGACCATCTATAAGGGAGGGGGGGGGGGGTGAAGGGGACCATCTATAAGGGAGAAGGGGGGGTGAAGGGGACCATCTATAAGGGGGGGTGAAGGGGACCATCTATAAGGGAGGAGGGGGGGGGTGAAGGGGACCATCTATAAGGGAGAAGGGGGGGGTGAAGGGGACCATCTATAAGGGAGGGGGGGGGGTGAAGGGGACCATCTATAAGGGAGGAGGGGGGGAAGGGGACCATCTATAAGGGAGGGGGGGGGGGAAGGGGACCATCTATAAGGGAGGGGGGAGAGGGGGCCATCTATAAGGGAGGGGGGGAGAGGGGGCCATCTATAAGGGAGGGGGGGAGAGGGGGCCATCTATAAGGGAGGGGGGGAGAGGGGGCCATCTATAAGGGAGGGGGGGAGAGGGGGCCATCTATCAAGGAGGGGGGAGAGGGGGCCATCCATAAGGGAGGGTGAGGAGAGAGAGGGCCATCTATAAGGGAGGACGGGGGGTAAAGGGGACCATCTATAAGGGAGGGGGGAGAGGGGGCCATCTATAAGGGAGGGTGGGGGGAGAGGGGGCCATTTATCAAAGAGGGGGGAGAGGGGGCCATCCATAAGGGAGGGTGAGGAGAGAGGGGGCCATCCATAAGGGAGGGTGAGGAGAGAGGGGGCCATCTATAAGGGAGGGGGTAGAGGGGGCCATCTATAAGGGAGGGTGGGGGGAGAGGGGGCCATCTATAAGGAGGGCAACATGGGGGGAGAGGGGCCATCTATTTGGGGGGGGGGGGGCAACATAGGGGGAGAGGGAATACACAGAGGGGGGCATATATTATTAGGGGGTCACACTAAATGAGGGTGTAAAGGGGACAATACAGATGTGCAGTATGTATATAGATGAGGATGGTGCCAGAGTGAGGAGCCTAATATGTCTGTCTGGCAGATTCTGTGGATTCGTGGCTCGGAGAAGTTCTCATAACGGCCCAGGACGGATGGAGAAGATGAAAAGGAAAGAACTCCGATCAGAAAAGACGTCCCCTGTGAGTCACCTGATATAACTGCACTGTAATGTATATGGTGTATAGAGCCTGTGTAGAGCTGGGGCCACCTCTATATGACTGGATGAGGTGATTTAGTGTACTGGATTTGGTCAGTAACAATATGGTAGTGATGGTAGTGGTTGTGGTGTGGCGGTAATGTTTCCTTCCTATATACTGGTATTACTGGTAATATTGGTCTCAGTATACAGGATTTGGTCAGTAACAGTATGGCGGTAACATGTACGGTGATAATACTCTTCTTCCAATATGCTGGTGTTATTGGTAATATCTGTCTTGGTGTATATATATATATATATATATATATATATATACACACCAATAGCATCACTTGGTCATGAAAGGAGGGGGGGGGGGCCAAGTTGGCCTCTCGCACCAGGGCCCAGGAGACATTAGCTACGCCCCTGGCCCCTTGTGTCTTATTCTCTGCCCTCTGTCTTTAGTAATGCCCCCCGGGCAGGATTTCTCTTCTCCTCTGCAGCCTCTAGTGACCCCAGGTGGAAGATACAGGAACTTCTCTTCATGTTTTCACCCTCTAACCAGTAATATGGCCTACTGTATGTTTCTCCAGATTGTCACCTTATTGTTTTGTTTTTGCTTTTAAGGATATGAAAACAAACCCTTTTGTTGTCCTAGGTCACCAGGGATTCTTACACTAACACCTTCCTTGCTACTGACCACCAGCCTTACAGATATCACTACCTTCATTGTTGTTGACGACCAGACATACACTATCCCCCTTCCTGCCCTAGACCTCAAGGGATGTAGTTACTAACCCCCCTGACTCCACTAGCCCACCAGGGATATAGATACTAACCCCCCTGACTCCACTAGCCCACCAGGGATATAGATACTAACCCCCCTGACTCCACTAGCCCACCAGGGATATAGATACTAACCCCCCTGACTCCACTAGACCACCAGGGATACAGTTACTAACCCCCTTCACTCTACTAGGCCACCAGCGATATAGTTACTAAACCCCCTCACTCCACTAGACCACCAGGTATATAGTTACTAAAGGCCCTATTGCACAGAACAATTATCGGCCTTATTCAGCCGATATCTGACGCTACGGCCGATAATCGTCCCGTAGAATTGACAGCAACGATCAGCCGACATCGTTCATGTCGCCTGATCGTTGCAGTCGTTTGTTTTTCAACATGTTGAAAAACAAACGACTGATACAGCAGCGATCTGCTGCCATTGCTCCGTGGAATAGGAGTGTCGGCAGCAGATGCTGCTGTATGCTATGGGCTGTCTGGACGATCAGCGATCACCCGGGTAGCCCCCCCGCAGCTCCCCACGGTTCTCCCCCCCCCCCCCCCGCGCACTCACCCGCTCGCTGCTGCCGCCTGGAATAGCTGCAGCAGCGAGCGGGAAACAAGGAGCATCGTTTGCTCCTGTCAGTCGGCCAGTGGAATAGGGCCTTAACCCCCCTCGGTCTACTAGACCACCAGGGATTTAATTATTAACCCCTCTCACTCCACTGGACCTCAAGGGATGTAGTAACTAATCCCTTTTCACTCTACTAGACCACCAGAGATATAGTTACTAACCCCCTCAGTCCACTAGACCACCAGGGATATATATAATAACCTTAACTGATCGGGATGCTGTATAACACCGTTTGTCTGTATGCCATGTGGTCCCGTATATATCTGGCTGTTATGCCTAATTATGTCAGTACTTCCACCATGTGGCTCTGTATTACTGACTGAAAGCGGCACAGTGCCCAGATACCTGACTAACAGGGAAGATTGCCAGCAATAAAGCCCAGGTGGGCTGCAGCTAGAGACCATGGAGATGAGTTACCTGAGCAGGTGGATGCCCAAAGCTGAACGTTTGTGCCAGGACCCACAGGCCTATAGATATGCCCTGAGCTTCAGGTGGGGTTTGTGTATGTCAGAAGTGCGAAGTGTGAACACTGTCCCAGCAGCAGAAGGGTTAGTCTGCTCCTGCAAATATATAAAATACCATCCCGATGCATTGCTGATGGAAGTGCCGAGGGTTCTGTCTATATTCAGACTATATTTAGATACAGAATCCTTAATGCATCATTCAGTATAATAGCAGACATAAAAATGGAGCTCGGGACGGGGAAAGTATTTACAGACTAGCTGAGCAGTATACTTTAAGTGGTTGTGTGAGGATAGCATGGCTGCTTGTTTCTTTCCAGAAATAGCACAACCTAAAGAATTGTAGAGCGACCAAACTCCGAAGGCAGAAAGGGAGTCTGGGAGGCAAAAATATGGAAATACAGCAGAGACCTACAGCCGTACAGGATAAGCCAACCCCCCCGACTCAGAGGGTCCTGGAGGGCGTTCTGCTCCATTATCCTCAAGAATAATTGGATACAATGATGTGCTACCATATGTACACAAAGTTGCCAATAGATGGCGCTGTAGCTGTGCAAATCTCTCTACAAATGTTTAATATGCCCCCCTTGGTTTTTAACAACGCTCTCTATTGGCAAACCATGATTTCCACCCCTAAATGCAGTCAGATAGTGACCGGTCGGCATCAGTGTCAGATCTGAAGACATTTAGCAGCATATTGTAGCCATCTAGGCTGAATTCAGTGGTGGCAAACCATCGATCTACGAATGGAGAGCATTGTTGAAAACCAAGGGGGATATATTGACATATTGGGGCTGATTTATTAATATTCCGTCAAATTTAAGCTGTTATGATGTCGGTCTGTTTTTTTGCGTCAAAAATTAATTCATGCGTCTGTCACCCTTAGTAAATCTAGGAGGTTTCTCACAGGAAAAAACTAAAACCTGACCGTCCCGCTACACTAGAAGTGGATTGTTTTTAAAATAGAAAACCCATCCAAAAAAATTACAGTTTGCTTGTTTACCGTCCCTTACCTCCCTTACATCCGTCCCTTACCTCCCTTACGTCCGTCCCTTACGTCCCTTACAGTTTGCTTATTTACCGTCCCTTACCTCCCTTACGTCCGTCCCTTACCTCCCTTACGTCCGTCCCTTACCTCCCTTACGTCCGTCCCTTACCTCCCTTACGTCCGTCAATTACCTCCCTTACAGTTTGCTTATTTACCGTCCCTTACCTCCCTTACGTCCGTCCCTTACCTCCCTTACGTCCGTCCCTTACCTCCCTTACGTCCGTCCCTTACCTCCCTTACGTCCGTCCCTTACGTCCCTTACAGTTTGCTGATTTACCGTCCCTTACCTCCTTTACGTCCGTCCCTTACCTCCCTTACGTCCGTCCCTTACCTCCCTTCCGTCCGTCCCTTACCTCCCTTACGTCCGTCCCTTACCTCCCTTACGTCCGTCCCTTACCTCCCTTACGTCCGTCCCTTACCTCCCTTACGTCCCTTGCAGTTTGCTGATTTACCGTCCCTTACCTCCGGGCAAGCAACTTGGCGCTCTCGTGTTATCTGCTTCAGGCAGACTCCATGAGAAGATCGCAGATCCCACTGATCAATGCAATGCAAAAATATATATAAAACATATTATATATCACGTGTGTAATTGTCTGATCTATTAAGATATAACTATATTATTCCCGTCTGGTGAATGGTGTAAATGAAAAGAGAAAAAGAGCGCCAGGATTGCAGTTTTTTGTCACATTATTTATCAGAAAAAAAAACTAATAAAAAGAAAAAAATTAACAAGTATTATACTAATAAAAAATTGTATCGCAAAGAATGACACCCCAACCAGCCCTGTAGGTGCATAATTAAAAGTGCTATGAAAGAAAAAAGCAAAATGTAAAAAGGAAAAATAGCGCCCGGTTATTATGGACAAAATAGGCTGCAGGGGCAAGGGAGGGGTTGTAGGGGTACTCCGAGGAAAATCTTTTTCTTTCAAATCAACTGGTGTCAGAAAGTTATATAGACTTGTTGTTTACTTCCACATAAAAATCTCCAGTCTTCCAGTACTTATCAGCTGCTGTATGTCCTGCAGGAAGTGGTGTATTCTCTCCAGTCTGACACAGTGCTCTCTGCTGCCACGTCTGTTCATGTCAGGAACTGTCTGAGCAGGAGAGGTTTTCTATGGGGATTTGCTGCTGGTCTGGACAGTTCCTGACATGGACAGAGGTGGCAGCAAAGAGCACTGTGTAAGACTGGAGAGAATACACCACTTCCTGCAGGACATACAGCAGCTGATAAGTACTGGAAGACTGGAGATTTTTAAAAAGAAGTAAATTACAAATCTATGCAATATCGCCGGTCATGTAATGCAATGTGGTCATTGACATCTATTTTTTATAATAATAATAATAATACTATATTTGGAAATTCTCTTCATCAAATACAACCCAATCATTTCTGTAAAATAAAAATAAATCTCTCCTTTTGCCGATCCCTTGGGGTCTCCTTTATGACTTCTGACACCTCGCTCTTCACTCTGACTACTCAAGGACTCCCTGCGTCCTGACTGATTTACCGTCCCTTGAAGAAGTCATTAGCGAGGCTTTTGGGCGGCTGATTTAATGGGACTCGTCGGTGCTTGAGCTTCGCGCCGTGTCCATTACAGCAGACACTTTCCTCCATCCTCATTTGTAATTTACTTCAATTAAAAAAATGTTTGAGTCTTCCAGTACTTATAAGCTGCTGTATGTCCTGCAGGAAGTGATGTATTCTCTCCAATCTGACACAGTGCTCTCTGCTGCCACCTCTGTCCATGTCAGGTACTGTCCAGAGCAGCAGCAAATCCCCATAGAAAACCTCTCCTGCTCTGGACAGTTCCTGACATGGACAGAGGTGGCAGCAGAGAGCACTGTGTCAGACTGGAAAAAATACACTACTTACTGCAGGACATACAGCAGTTGGTAAGTATTGGAAGACTGGAGATTGTTTTTATAGAGGTAAAGAACAAATCTGTATAACTTTCTGGAACCAGTTTTTGCTGGAGTATCTCTTTAAGAGATCTGTGGTCTGGAGACACTATACGGCGCTATAACATGGGCTGAGATTATATGGGTGTAATATGATTGTGTATTCCCTCATTTTCCTAACCTTCTGTTCAGTTGTTTATTCTTCCTCTTATCATTATTACCGCCACTAACGTTATCGATATGAAGAGGATGATGAGTAGTGTCGGCAATTATAATCGCTTCCGGATATTAGAGAAAACTTCAGCGTAATTCACACTGGGAGCAGCTTATCCGTGACCTTCAGCCAATGACAAATCAAAAAGTTTCCACTCAGCCGGCGCTTCCAAGTTTTCCAATTCTTATACAAGTGTGAAAGATGAAATTCCAATTGTTTTGACTGTCAAGGACGTCCGGGTGGCGGCGGTAGCTGCAGGGATCGCGCCAAAGCAAATCAGAGCCAGGTTCTGAGAATTTTTCTTTACCTGTTGGAGGAATGAACGGTAATTCCAACGTCTATACGGCTAATATAACAAGGACGTGCAATGCCTAATAGGGTCCTGATACAATGAATAGGATGGGATTGTTGGGGGAAGGTTTGGCCTTATTCACACTAGTGATGTTTTTTTTAATTTATATGATTTTACGACAAAAATAACAAGTCCGGAGGATTTCATCAGGTTTTTTAACCCTTTGAGGACCAAGTCCAAAATCACCCAGTGGATGGTGCAAATCTTCTAAGAGCTCTAGTACTTTCAGTTTTCCATCTACAGGGCCATGTGGGGGCTGTTTTTTTCAGGGATAGTTGTACTTTATAACGGCGTCTTTCATTTTACCATAACATGTATGATGGAACCCCAAAATTATTATTTATGAAAATAAATATAAATTGGTAAAATTGTAAAAAGGAATGCAATATGGTAACGTTTGGGGGGTTCCTGTGTCTACGTAATGCACTATATGGTAACAGCGACATGATACCATTATTCTATAGGTCAGTCCGAACACAACCATATGCAGGTTACACAGATTCTCTAATGTTATATATATATTTTAATGAAATCCTTTTTTTTTTTTTTTTTTTGCAATTAATTATTACTAAAATGGGCCTATTGTGACGCTTATAGCTGTTTTATTTTTTCACCTCCGGGGCTGTATAAGGTGTCATTTTTTTCCACCATGATCTCTAGTTTTTATTAATACCATATTTGTGTAGCTCGGACATTTTAATCACTTTTTATATATTTTTTTTAATATATAATTTAACAAGAAAATCGGTAATCCGCTCACTTTTTTCGCTCTTTTCGTGTACGCCGTTCGCTATGACGATTGTTATTACGTACGCTACGATATATTATATGTTTATTTATTTATTTTTATATGTTTTATTTATATAATGGGAAAGGGGGGTGATTTAAATTTTTATTGGGGGAGGGGCTTTAGGGGATTCATAAAGACATTTTTACTTTTTTTTTAAAAACACATTTTAAGTCCCCTTGGTGGACTTTTACATACACTTATTACATTATACACACTGATCATTGCTAGGCCATATACAAAGCATTGATCAGTGTGATAGGTGCTCTGCTGATCGAGCCTGGGGCCTGTGGCAGTCTTAATCATCAGAGCACCGATTGGACCGCACGGAGGGAGGTAAGAGACCTCCGGTGGTCCCTTAAAACGATCAGGACCCCCCACAGTGTGTCCCGATCGGTAAGTGAGAGGGGACTGGGGGATGAAGGACGGGGTGCAGCCATAGATTGTGATTTAGAGATTGAGAGATAAGATGGAGGGGGGGAGCGAGTTCTGTAAACTGTTAAAATTCTTTCTCGCGGCATAACGGCCAACATGTCGAGATACGGACCACAACTTCCATCACCTATGAAGTCCATGAGCCCTATTGGGACAATCCATCTCAAATCCCCAATTATTGCCAAATATTAGAGAGTTCACTGTTCACTACTCCAAAAAATTGCAATTACTGACCAAGGTGTGACTGGTCCAGAAGCTCTGCTCTTACATAGTCACCGAAATACAAGGACGTCGGATGTTCAAAGAAGAACGTTGAGGGTGCGTTGGATCTCAGTGATGTAAAAGACGATTTGTTCCCCGGAGGCCGGAGAGAGAAGAAGAAAATAAAGAACAGAGGAGGAACTCGCCAGAGCCCATCTCTAGATACATTCTCAAAGTGAAAATAAATGAAGCTTCAAAGGATGAGTATGCCCAGGGCAGGTGATCTCTGATCTCATAGAGGTGACTGGAGGCTCACAAGCGGGTAAGAACACTCCACCCAACGGCCGCCACACGTCCGCTCCTCATCACCTTCTGCAGTAGAAATCCTAAGAGTTGCTTATCGAATGTTAAGGAAGTGCGGCCATATTGATTGTGACTTTTCTATTATCTTGTGTCTTTCTGGTACAAGAGAGCAGTGCATTGTGGGAGCTCAGAAAGCATGGAACACAGTTAGAGTAAAGGGGCCCTATGACACTTCATTTGTCGGGATCAGATGGAGCAAACGATTGTAGTAACTAACGACTATGGTTTTGTATAATATGGCGAGCGATTTCAGGTTAACGATTTACGATCACACTTGCGGTTGTTTATCGTTAATCGTTAAAAAATTGCTTTGTCTAATAGGACTCAATGGAATGGCGGCCGCCCAGTGCACACAGTGTATTAAGTAACAGACGTGGATCATGACAATTATTTTTGGACGTTATTTTTCATTGTTCACACACAGGTCTTTTTCACCATCTTTATTATTAAACTTAAAGACAAAGGGCGATCAGTCCACCGGAGCTAGAATAATGGACCGACAGCTGACGGGCAGCCAAAACATGAAATCACGGACATCATTTTAACAAATCATAAACACAATAGAAAAGTGGACACAGTCCTACAGTGTGCAAAGAGCACTGTCACACTGGAAAGAATACACCACTTCCTGTAGGACATACAGCAGCTGATAAGTACTGGAAGACTGAAGATTTTTTAATAGAAGTAAATTACCAATCTGTATAACTTTCTGGCACCAGTTGATTTAAAATATATATATATATTATTTTAGTACAACCCCTATAAATAAAAAAAGAAATCAGCCTAGCTACATCTGTTTTTTTTTTCCCCCAAAATAATCAGTTGCATGAAACCCGGTCAAATTCGGTAAATGTATTTATCCGTCAGAATGTTCCTTTCATCTGGCTTTGTGCTCTTTTTTTACGGCTCAGATCTTCATTGGAGGTTTCCAATCCTTCTACAATGAAAGATAAAAATTCTCTGAGCAGAAAGCAGGCGCATCATTTTTTAATTGCTGGCAATTACTGGGAAATGGATGTGCTAATTTCTATGAATTATTTGCATTTTCGTGAATTAATTTGCACTGTAATGAAATGTATTGTGGAAAGGCAAGATGTTGAGAAAACTGGAAATTCTTCATTTTTTTTCTCCGGGAACACAAAAAGGCAGAGTTTTTATAATAAATCCTGTTACAATGGATGGAGGTTTACACTGGAGATCCTGCTCTAATGGATGGGGGGTTCCTCACAGTTACACTCTCTAAGAGGAAGAAGAGCTTCAGGTTAGAGTCCGGATTCGGCAACTTTTCTTAACCCGAACACTCAGTGTTTTACTCACCACATCTAGAGAAGTTTGTTGACCCCCTTGGGAGTCCTGTAAAACATGGATATGCTCTATGGCTGTCTCCATGTTTTCTAAGACTCTCTAACAAAGTGTTCGGGTTCCGAGAAGTTGCTGAGCTTCGACTTAATCTTGACGTTTGCTCATCTTTATCTAAGAGAGTCTGACTATCAGAGCCAATTCCGGTGATGGACTATAACTATAATCAAGCCAGGCAGAGAATAAACAGCAGCAGGGACTCCTGTCAAAAATAGAGGTCCCTGCTCCTGCATTCTAAACAGGGCTGCTGTATGCTCTCTGCTGCCACCTCTGTCCATGTCAGGAACTGTCCAGAACAACAGCAAATCCCCATAGAAAACCTCTCCTGCTCTGGACAGTTCCTGACATGGACAGAGGTGGCAGCAGAGAGCACTGTGTCAGACAGGAGAGAATACACCACTTCCTGCAGGACATACAGCAGCTGGTAAGTACAAGAAGAATGGAGATTTTTAAATAAAAGTAAATTACAAATCTACATAACTTTCTGACACCAGTTGATTTGAACACTCTGGTGTATCCCTCTTAACAGTGCTGCAAGGCATACAACGTAAGCCTCAAAGCTAAATACCATACAGGAGTAGGGTTAATAGCATAAGGCCCCAAAAAGGTAAATGCAGGAGGAGGGTCACCTGTCACAGATAAGGATCCCTGCTCTTGTACAGTGTTCCAGATGGCAGAGCGCTCCAGTCTATGAATAATACGGCTTCAACTCAGTAACATGGAAAATGAAACGTTTCTTGTAAATGTTGTGGAGACGACTTTACCGGCAGTAAGAAATCCGTCTGTAATGTGAGAAGAGATTTACATCAACAATATAATGTATAATGTTATTCTATTGTTTTCTCACAAGATGGAGAGGTCATCACCTGTATATAGGATAGAGGATTGGTGGAGGTCCGGCCTCTGGGATAGGGGAACTGATCGGTGGGGTCCAACCTCTGGGATAGGGGAACTGATTAATGGGGGTCCAGCCTCTGGGATAGGGGAGCTGATCGATGGGGTCCAGCCTCTGGGATAGGGGAGCTGATTGATGGGGGTCCAGCCTCTGGGATAGGGGAGCTGATTGATGGGGGCCCAGCCTCTGGGATAGGGGAGCTGATTAATGGGGGTCCAGCCTCTGGGATAGGGGAGCTGATTGATGGGGGTCCAGCCTCTGGGATAGGGGAGCTGATCTGTGGAGGTCCAACCTCTGGAATAGGGGAGCTGATCGATGGGGGTCCAACCTCTGGAATAGGGGAGCTGAGCTGTGGAGGTCCAACCTCTGGAATAGGGGAGCTGAGCTGTGGAGGTCCAACCTCTGGGATAGGGGAGCTGAGCTGTGGAGGTCCAACCTCTGGAATAGGGGAGCTGATTGATGGGGGCCCAGCCTCTGGGATAGGGGAACTGATTAATGGGGGTCCAGCCTCTGGGATAGGGGAGCTGATCGGTGGAGGTCCAGCCTCTGGGATTGGGGAGCTGATCGATGGGGTCCAACCTCTGGAATTGGGGAGCTGAGCTATTGAGGTCCAACCTCTGGGATAGGGGAGCTGATCTGTGGAGGTTCAACCTCTGGGATAGTGGAGCTGATCTGTGGAGGTCCAACCTCTGGGATAGGGGAGCTGATCTGTGGAGGTCCAACCTCTGGGATAGGGGAGCTGAGCTGTGGAGGTCCAACCTCTGGAATAGGGGAGCTGATCGATGGGGGTCCAACCTCTGGGATGTGGAGCGGATTGGTGGGACCTCTGCTGATCGCGAAAACATAGAACACTGTGGCCGAAAATGAATGGAGCGCACCAACCATGCTCTTGGGATCAGTGGGGGTTCCAGCAGTTAGCCCCACACCAGTCTGCTTCCTTTTCCTATTCTGTGGATATAACTTTGTCATAAGAATATGGTGCAATGAATCCTCCTGAATTCTGTTATGGCTGATTGGAAGTTTTGCTGTCTTTTTTATTTATCCCCACCCCCCCCCCCATCGTTGTATTTCGGACCTCTGTCATGTGTGTGACTGTTCAGACCTCAGCGCTGTCCTCTGCCTGTAGGATACGGACAAAACTGAGCTTTTGGCCATGATTCAGTGTGTACCAGTCTGAACTCTGTCTTGTCCCAGTACTTGCTGTGTGGTGATTGATAGGCGTCCATCACACCCCTCTGGTTTCTTCTGCGAGTTTAGTTCTGGGCTGCAGATGGTTTACACTGAGTAGTGACGGACAGTCACCTTCCCCACTCCCCTCCCTGACAGTCTGTGTTCTGTGTGGTCTGGATGTCAGAGGGCTGGTACAATCGCGCCCTGGACCAGAACGCTGGAATCTCATAAATCCACTAGTGCTCTGGGACCTTGCAGGGAAAATATGCAGGGACAATCTTGGGGGGCCTAGCGCTAGGTCTACCTATTCCTGTCCTACATCCAGGTCAAATATGTTATGTGCTGTTTACCACCTGGCTGGGATGTAAGGAGTTAAGTCACTGTGGCTAGCAGCTCTGAGGCCTATACAGTACAAAGGGATGCATAACACAATGCTTTTTACTGTAAAAGAGCAGGGACTCCTGTCAAAATGACAAGTCCCTGTACTCTACATCGTTTAGTGGAGCCCAATGCTAGTAATATGCTGTATGCCTCCTGCTCAGTCAGTATAGTAAGCAGTGATCTGTAGTGCATGGCTGCCTGCCAAAGGGAAACTGACCTCACCGTTATACATATATATATATACTGACTGTTACTGACAGTGTCTTTGTCACTGACCTCTGACCTCTAATCTCTGACCTCTGATCTCAGGGCCACCCTGTGAAGGCAGTATGTGTGCACATCTGGCTACTGTATAGATCCTGTATTCCTCTGCCAGTCATCCCAGCCATGGCCCAGTCTTTGCTGTAGCTGGTCCTGCTGGCAACATAGAGAATCTGATCCTGGAAGGAAGGTTACATATTGTGCATGTGCTGTCTTATAGATCATATAAGCATGTATTAATGTATTACAGGGCGATGAAAACGCCAAATCCAAATGCACACAGCACATGTTGTAGATTATAGTAAAAAGACAACAACAAAAAAAAAGCTCTAGCAGTACCACAAGTGGCCAATAGGTGGAGATGTGGATTTGATGGCATCATTCTCACTTCAGTTGTATATTGTTTTTACTTTTAGACTTTCTCTTCTTTAGATCCATTTCTCTCTATATGATCAGGCGCTTCGTGTCACCTTCTATAAATATCTTCTTTCTAAGTGACTGAATAGTTTATTATGTTGATGTGGCAGGAAGGATTAGTGATGAAACGCAGCTATGTGGGACTATTCTAATAGTTATCCCGATGATCGTCCTACTATGTACAGCGGCTCCTGTATGTGCAGTGCTGGAGGGTCCGGAGGGTTACTCCGGGCCTGAATATGAATATCTATCTATCTATCTATCTATCTATCTATCTATCTATCTATCTATCTATCTCCTATCTATCTATCTATCTATCTATCTATCTATCTATCTATCTCCTATCTATCTCCTATCTATCTATCTCCTATCTATCTATCTATCTATCTATCTATCTATCTATCTCTCTATCTATCTCCTATCTATCTCTCTATCTATCTCCTATCTATCTATCTATCTATCTATCTATCTATCTATCTATCTATCTCCTATCTATCTATCTATCTATCTATCTATCTCCTATCTATCTATCTATCTATCTATCTATCTATCTATCTATCTATCTATCTATCTCCTATCTATCTATCTCCTATCTCCTATCTATCTATCTCCTATCTATCTATCTCCTATCTATCTCCTATCTATCTATCTCCTATCTATCTATCTATCTATCTCCTATCTATCTATCTCCTATCTATCTATCTATCTATCTATCTATCTATCTATCTATCTCCTATCTATCTATCTATCTATCTATCTATCTATCTCCTATCTATCTATCTATCTATCTATCTATCTATCTATCTATCTATATATATATGTATATATATATATATATATATACAGGGGCGGGCTGGGCCGGGGGGCAGGGAGGCATATGCCCCCCGGGCCGGTCTTCCCCCAGTTGTCAGGGCCGCATGGCTGCTGACAGCTGGCTGGAGTCCTCAGTGCCCCGCCTCCCCTGCTTACAGCCCCGCCCTCTTCAGTCATATTTACCTGTGGCTGTGGTGGATCCGGACTGTGCTGGAAGCGGCCGCTGAAGCCCCGCCCCCATGCCGGTAAGCCCCGCCCCCTGTATGGCCACTATGCTTTCTATAAGCCTAAGGCTTATGGTAAAAAGCAAACTGCTGTACGCAGTATCTTCCTCCGGCCACCAGAGGCCGCTCTCTCCTCCCAGCTGGTTCTTCTGCAACTGGGCTAGAAGAGCCTGAAGACAGAGAAGATGGTGTCTGCAGCAAGCAAGGTACCTACACAGGAGGACATCTACACAGCAGGACATAAGGCAGGGGGAGGGAACCAAGGCTCTCCAGCTGCTGCAAAACTACAACTCCCATCATAGCTGGAGAGCCATAGGCTGTCCATGGATGATGGGAGTTGTAGTTTTGCAACAGCTGAAGAGCCAAGGTTCCCCCTCCCTGACATAGAGGATACATATACACAGGAGACCTACACAGGAGGATACATATATACAGGAGACCTACACAGGAGGATACATATATACAGGAGACCTACACAGGAGGATACATATATACAGGAGACCTACACAGGAGGATACATATATACAGGAGGAGACATACAAAGGGGTACATAGAGCATACATATATACAGGAGGAAGCATATATACAGGGGTACATAGAGGATACATATATACAGGAGGAGGCATATATACAGGGGTACATAGAGGATACATATATACAAGAGGAGACATACTGAGGAGTATATAGAGGATACATATATACAGGAGGAGACATACAGAGGGGTACATAGAGGATACATATATACAGGAGGAGACATATATACAGGGGTACATAGAGGATACATATGTACAGGAGGAGACATATATACAGGAGGAGACATATACAGGGGTACAAAGAGAAAAAGAAATGGTGTGGAGACAGCATCCATCCAGTGAAAAAATATTTTTACTTTATTTTAAGCCATTGCATATAAAAAGATTACCGACGATTCGGCTCTAACACTTGAGAAAGGCTCAGGAGTGTTAGAGCCGAAACGTCGGTAATCTTTTTATATGCAATGGCTTAAAATAAAGTAAAAATATTTTTTCACTGGATGGATGCTGTCTCCACACCATTTCTTTTTCGCTATTGAGTATCAGGTGTGGGCCCACCTGACGGAGACTGTGCATCCCTGGGAGGTTCCGCTGTTCCAACCTTGGACTTTACCAGGGGTACATAGAGGATACATATATACAGGAGGAGACTTATATACAGGAGGAGACATACAGAGGATACATATATACAGGAGGAGACATATATACAGGGGTACATAGAGGATACATACATACAGGAGGAGACATATATTCAGGAGGAGACATATATACAGGGGTACATAGAGGATACATATATACAGGAGGAGACATATATACAGGGGTACATAGAGGATACATACATACAGGAGGAGACATACAGAGGATACATATATACAGGAGGAGACATATATACAGGGGTACATAGAGGATACATACATACAGGAGGAGACATATATACAGGAGGAGACATATATACAGGGGTACATAGAGGATACATATATACAGGAGGAGACATATATACAGGGGTACATAGAGGATACATACATACAGGAGGAGACATACAGAGGATACATATATACAGGAGGAGACATATATACAGGGGTACATAGAGGATACATACATACAGGAGGAGACATATATACAGGAGGAGACATATATACAGGGGTACATAGAGGATACATATATACAGGAGGAGACATATATACAGGGGTACATAGAGGATACATACATACAGGAGGAGACATACAGAGGATACATATATACAGGAGGAGACATATATACAGGGGTACATAGAGGATACATATATACAGGAGGAGACATATATACAGGGGTGCATAGAGGATACATACATACAGAGGAGTTAGGGCTGGGCGATTAATCAAATTAATTTGCCCAGAAGGTTAGAATCAATTTCGATTAAAACCGTAAATTCAATTTTCACAAAAAATCATTGCAGGCAGAGCAGCGTAGAGTGACGGGTTGGCGGCCGGGCAAGAGGTGCAGGTCAAGCAGTCGGCGCGGAGGTGAGGTGCATGGCGGGCGGCGGTGCGTGGAGTGTTGGGCCGGAGGTGAGGTGCAGGGCGGTCGGCAGTCCGCCTAACAGAGCCGCGACTGACCTACCCCAGCTATACATATCATGTCCTGCTCCCCTCCCAGCCACACGTGCAGGTCCCCGGTCTCTGGAGGAGGCTGCAGGGACTGAAGTGGTAATAACGTTGCTTCGGGTCCTGGAGCTGAACAGCGGGATCTGCATCCCCCGATCCCGCTGTACAGCTCCAGTAATGGCAGTGACGCTATCACCTCTACAGTCCCTGTGGCCTGCTTCAGAGACCGGGGACCTGCACGTGTGGCCGGGAGGGGAACCTGTGTGCCGGGGTGAGAGGAGGAGGGATATGTGCACTCCTGCCCCAATCACCCCCAGCTGCCCAATCCCTCTAGAGTCACCCCCAGTCTGCCTCAGTCCCCCTCTGTCACCCCCAGCTGCCCCAGTCCCCCTAGAGTCATCCCCAGTCCCCCTCAGTCATCCACAGTCTGCCCAGTCCCCCTCAGTCACCCCAGTCTGCCCCAGTCCCTCTCAGTCATCCACAGTCTGCCCAGTCCCCCCTCAGTCGCCCAAGTCTGCCCCAGTCCCCCTTCAGTCACCCCCAGTCTGCCCTAGTCCTCATTCAGTCAACTCCAACTGCCCCAGTCCCGCTTAAGTCAACCCCAGTTTGCCCCAGTCCCCCTCAGTCACCCCCAGCTGCCCCACTCACCCCCCAGTTTGCCCCGTACACCCCCAGCTCTCCCAGTCATCCCCAGCTGCCCCAGTTTCCCCCAGTATGCCCCTGTCACCTCTCATCTATACCTTTATTCCTACTACACCCCTCATCTTTACCTGTACTACTACAGCCCACATCTATACCTGTACTACTAATCCCCCTCATCAGTATTACTAATACCCCCCATATCTATACCTGTACTACCTCACCCCTCATCTTTACCTGTACTACTACACCCATTATCCACTATACCTCCACTACTACACTCTACCTAGATGGAGGCACCATGTGTCCCGCTACCCCCCCCCCCCCTCGCTTATCCGGAAATGCCCCTGCCTGCATGTGTCCCTGCTACATAGAGGATACATATATACAGGAGGGCATAGAGGATACATATATACAGGAGTACATAGTGGATACATATATACAGCAGTAAATAGAGGATACATGTATACAGCAGTACATAGAGGATACATATATACAGGGGGAGGCATATATACAGCAGTACATAGAGGATACATATATACAGGGGGAGGCATATATACAGTAGTACATAGAGGATACATATATATATACAAGAGTACATAGAGTATACATATATATACAGGAGTACATAGAGGAGGCATATATACAGGAGGACATAGAGGATACATATATACAGCAGTACATAGAGGAGACGTATATACAGAAGTATATAGATGATACATATATACAAGAGGAGACCTACACAGGAGTACATAGAGGAGACATATATACAGAAGTACATCGAGTGATATAAACTATTGTAAAAATACAGTAACCCCAGCTTTCCCAGCATCTTGCGTAGTAGTCAGTATAATGGAGGTCACCCAGCTTTCCCACCATCTTATCCTCAGTATAATGGAGGTCACCCAGCTTTCCCACCATCTTATACTCAGTATGATGGAGGTCACCCAGCTTTCCCACCATCTTATACTCAGTATGATGGAGGTCACCCAGCCTTCCAGCATCTTGTACACAGTTTTATGGGGGTCACCAGCTTTTCCACCATCTTATACTCAGTAGGATGGAGGTCACCCAGCTTTCCCAGCATCTTATACTAAATATGATGGAGGTCACACAGCTTTCCCAGTATCTTGTAGTCAGTATGATGGAGGTTACCCAGCTTTCCCACCATCCTATGCTCAGTATAATGGAGGTCACCCAGCTTTCACAGCATCTTATACTCAGTATCATGGAGGTCACCCAGCTTTCCCACCATCTTATACTCAGTATGATAGAGGTCACCCAGCTTTCCCACCATCCTATACTCAGTATAATGAAGGTCACCCAGCTTTCCCAGCATCTTATACTCAGTATCATGGAGGTCACCCAGCTTTCCCAGCATCTTATACTCAGTATGATGGAGGTCACCCAGCTTTCCAGCATCTTGTACTCAGTAGGTCACCCAGCTTTCCTAGCATCTGTCTATGGGACCGTTCTGTGTCATCACTGAGCCGCCCCATAGACTTATACAGGAAAGTGAGTTCTGACCCTTTCACAGGGCACAGTAGGATATTTGGTCACAAATGACTGGAAGGACCGAAGATGTTATAGGTAAGAGGTAAGAGGCCAGAGTGGTCCTTTAAGGATGGGCTGCCAGCCTGCTACTCATGGGCCAGTGCTGTGTACTTGCCCCCCGGGCTAAAATTTGCCAGCCAGCCCCTGTATATATATATAAATACACTGTGGTACCTTGGTTTAAGAGTAACTTGGTTTAAGAGCGTTTTGGTTTAAGAGCTCAGAGTTTTTCAAAATTGTAACTTGATGTAAGAGCATTGCTTTGGTGTAAGAGCTCCCTGTACTGGGTGGGAGGGGGAGTGGGGGAGGGGCATGGTCTGCATAGCGGGGTCTACAGATATATTACCATTACATCACACATAGATTGATCTTCTCTAATTACTGTTAGTGTCTTTATAATCTCACCTTATTATGTGTATTGGATATATTGGGGGACGCTGTAGGATATATATAATCTCACCTTATTATGTGTATTGGATATATTGGGGGACGCTGTAGGATATATATAATCTCACCTTATTATGTGTATTGGATATATTGGGGGACGCTGTAGGATGATAGATAAGCTCATGCTTTATGCTTATAATAAGGATGTTGTCTCTTCTCTCCTGGAGGGTTATATACTATAGAGCTGGGATTTGTCCTTACTGTATGTAGCAGCCGCTCTTACAGGGATTGTTCACTGTATACAGTCTCTTTTGGTCACAGGGGTCTCCTTACAGTAAGCGTCAGTGATCGTCTGTAATCTGTTGAGGTTTTGGCAGCAGTCATTGAATCCCCTGCAGCGCCTCCTCTGGGGAAATAAAAGGAGAAGTCCGACGACATTTTTATTAAAGTATTGTATTGCCCCTTAAAAGTTATACAAATCACTAATATACACTTATTACAGGAAATGCTTATAAAGTGTTTTTTTCCCTGCACTTCCTACTGCATCAATGCTTCACTTCCTGGATAACATGGTGACGTCACTTCCTGGATAACATGGTGATGTCACTTCCTGGATAACATGGTGACGTCACTTCCTGGATAACATGGTGATGTCACTTCCTGGATAACATGGTGACGTCACTTCCTGGATAACATGGTGACGTCACTTCCTGGATAACATGGTGACGTCACTTCCTGGATAACATGGTGATTTCACTTCCTGGATAACATGGTGACGTCACTTCCTGGATAACATGGTGATGTCACTTCCTGGATAACATGGTGATGTCACTTCCTGGATAACAGACTGGATAATCCCTTTAAAGTGTCAGTCTCATAAGAAAATAACATTATATAAATAATATTTTTATGATAAACAGATTTTTAAAGAATTTTTTAGTGACATTTCTTTTCAAATTTAACATTTTTCTAACTATGTTATATAATTATCCTGCTATCCAGCAGTTCTCATTCTCACCACTGGGGCTAAAACTAATCTTAGACTTCCTGTTGTGTCTGTGGTGATAAGAAGAGGCTGCTGTAAAGTGATCTGTACAGCATTGCAGCTTCATGTGACACCAGTAGATAGAGGAGACAATAGCAGCTCCCTGTGGAATGACCTCTTCACTGGTCACAGAGCGCGCTCAGTAATGTCTCACATTTATACAGGGGACAGAGTCTGTCTATTGTCATCTATGTCCATGAGTCTAGCTGTAAAGCATGTCACTAAATGCTGTTAAGAACAGCCCAGGCAAGATGGCTGCTCCCATAACAATGTAGAAAAAGGTAAATAAAATAAAAATGACAGTCAGAAAATAGAAACCAATTATAATAAAAGGAGAAGTTTTAGTATCTGACTCTAATCATTAACAGAAAATTTAGGTGACACATTCCCTTTAAGAGAAAATGCATAAACTATTTTAGAGGGAAGTAAAGAAGTAGTTGTGACTATTGTGCAGATTTCGGCTCCATTAATGTTCAAGTAAGCTGAGACGGAAATAGACGGAATTATTAATTGGAAGTAAACAAAAAATTTCACACTCTGGCGCTTGACCCAAATTTCTATGATTTTCCTGCTCCTCTTTTTTAGCGGTTTTTATAACACCTATTATCCTGCCCCCCCCCCCCCCCAATACAACAAGGAAAATAAAAAAACGCTTAAACAACCATCTCGCACATCCCCCCCCCCCCCCCCATGCCCCCCCGATCGTCTCCGGAGTCTACAAGCCGCGTGGGCTCGGATTTTTACATTTTTACTGTTCAGAGCGATTTTGTATTGTGCAAAAGCAAATTCCTTTTTCTCCGAGCACTTTATCACAGAACACTTTCTTTCATCTTCTCTAAGTTCTCACAAATTACCGGGCTCGTATCTTTCAGCCATTAGAGATGGCAATTTATTCCATGTTTTGTGCTTTGGAGTGTTTTGAAATTTGGTTTTCAAGGTTCTTGAAGCCGAACGCTGGAAATAATACGGAGGAATAGATGGCGGCTAAATTATCGGGTTGCTGCTAGAAGATTCCGCCTGGAAGGGTGGACTGTAGCGTTGAGCGAACTTGCCGAGCCGTTTGCGTTTGGCGACGTTCTCCGAATCTAAACATTCGGCATTTGACTCTTGCCCCGTAAGAGGTTTGGTGACCCCCATAGGGCCTTAGATAGAAGCTGAAGGTGGAAGCAGTAGTAGCAGTAGCAGAACTCTCATTGACACACTAGGGCCTACAACAGTCAGTCAATAATGGAAGCATTAAGACGTTGGTGGATCACTGACGTATAATGACAGTTATTATGCTGCCAAACACATTTTTACCAAAGGGCTGAAGATGTAACCTGACCGGTGATTAAGAGGGTTAAATGAAACCTACAGCAGTGGTGAAAAATATCACAGCAAGGAAAAAATCAAATGAGAAAAATACACCTAATCAAAAGAATATCACTGCAAAGAAATATGTGTACTGTCTAAAATTTAACCTTTAATAGAACCATTAAAAGACACAAATATATCCAAAAAACATTTTTCCAAAAGGGATAACCATGCCACTAAGCGGCATTTATCAGGTCTGTGTCGAGGGACAAACAGAAAAAATATAGGGGATGTACTCATCCAACTTTAAAACTAAATGGGAGACAGGTCTAACTGAAGGCTCCATTATTTTGATGAAAGTGTTGTTGGAGGAGGAGAAAGGCTATCTGGAAGAACATTCCAAAAAACTTAACACTCTGATAGAGGAGGCTCTTAAACTCAAGGAGGATCCAGACTTTACTAGGAGAGAAACTATCCTACAAAATTCTGTTGAAAAATATCAGAATACTCTCAAGGAGAGGAAACATAAACAATACTGCAGAGATCTACTAGAGTTTAAGGAATCAAGAGCCTATTCCTCCCCTCCAATTAACACAGGTGGAGTAACGAGAGAGACGGACGTCTCCTCTTCGGACGCTGATCTATCAGATTACGAACAGCAAGGGGCAAGAGGTGTAGGAGTAAGAGGACGAGGTAGAGGAAGAGGAGGAGGGGGAAGGAATAGCAGAGGTAAATCAGTTAAGAAATCGAGAAAATGGGTCAGGCAAGACTATCCCTCTGCACCCCCATTACCATCTTCCTCTGTGTCAGCTTCATCCCAATCTACCTCCTCTTTTTTAGAGGGGGAACTTGTGTCCACCCTGAGACCACGAGGGAGGGGCCGTCAGGAGGGACTGTAGAGAATCAAATAATAAACCTCACCTCACACGAACTTACGCCCATTGAAAAACAAGTTCTGTCTAAGGGGCTATCCTTCGTACCAGTTACGAGGTTTGACCTGTTTACCTGGACAAAGGATATAAATTTATTTGCACGGAAACTTAGGTGGAAGAAGTTTTTCTCTATCCAGGATAAACAACAGTGTCAGGACTTGGGGATTGATCGTGATACCCTTGCGGACACGAGAGTTCTCTTGTCATTGGGGGATGAGGCACCCAACAATCAAGGGCTGGGCCCTTTCTCAAACCTTAAACCTAAAAGTTGCAATAATCCTCAACAGGTGGACTCGACTAACATTAACATGTTTGTGAGGCTAGTAGTTGAGGATTTGGAACAACTAAATAAAACACCACTAAGGTTCCATAATAACCTCACTAGGGATGAGATGGCGGCCCTTAAAAAACTAGAATCAGATCCCACACTGATCTTTAAACCCTCAGATAAGGGGGGAAATCTAGTTCTGCTGACCCCCAATGACTATAAGTTGATGTGCTTGGACCTTTTGAGGGACAGAAGTACCTATAGAATTCTTGAAACTGACCCCACTGATATTTTCTCAGAACAACTGACTGAATTATTGATTTCAGCACTAGAACAGCGCCTTATCTCTAAATCTGAATGCCAATTTATGACACCTAAATTACCCACAATTGCCACATTTTACTCTTTACCAAAAATTCATAAGGGGGTTGTACCCCTTAAGGGTCGCCCAATAGTTTCGGGGGTGTCATCCTTGACTCAAAATGCCAGCATTTATTTAGATCAAGTATTAAGATCATTTGTATTATCTCTCCTTTCTTATACAAGGGATACGTCAGACCTGTTACGTAAACTTGAGGACATCACAATTGAGGATGATGTGATGCTTGCTTCGATAGATGTGGAGGCGCTGTATAGCAGCATACCCCATGACTGGGGTGAGACGGCTGTACGGCACTTCCTCAATATGAGAGGGACTCAGTATAGGGCACACAGTCAATTCGTTATTGATTTATTACGTTTTGTTCTCTGCCACAACTACTTCCTGTTTGATTCTCGTTTCTACCACCAGCTCAGGGGCACGGCTATGGGTAGCCCATGTGCGCCCACCTATGCCAATTTGCTCCTGGGCTGGTGGGAGGAAACGATTGTGTTTGGGGATGGCTCGGATACCTGGACCCAGAATATTTTATTCTGGGCCAGGTATATTGATGATATTTTCATCCTGTGGAAAGGTGACTCTGATGAGTTCGGGAGATTTGTGGGGAGTCTACAGACCAACCCTGTGGGCTTACGGTTTACCTATGAGATACATGATGCATCAATATCATTTCTTGATGTACATATCCGTAAAAGCCCTCAGGGTGGTCTGGACACCACAATATACCGAAAACCTACCTCCACCAATAATTTACTCAGATGGGAGAGCCACCATCCGACTGCGCTTAAACGGGGAATCCCTAAGGGTCAGTATATACGTGCGCGTAGAAATTGTTCACAAGTATCTGACTATTTTCAACAAGCTAATGATTTACGTGCACGGTTTCGGACAAGGGGATACCCTGATATGGTGCTGCGTGATGCCCACAAACATGCCCTGATGTGTCAAAGGACTGAGTTGTTAGCCACTAAACACAAGGCAGTGGAAAATATGTCTCCAACAATGAGGATCATAGGCACATTTGACGAGAGATCTAGGGAGGTCACCAATGTGTTGAAGAAATACTGGCGTGTTCTTGAAATGGACGAGGACATTGGTGAGTTGATTGGCAGTTCACCGAGGGTGACATACAGAAGAGGTAGATCCTTACGGGATCGTCTAGTCCGTAGCCACTACATACCGCCTAAACCAAGTGGGACATGGTTAGATCGTAAACCACTAGGGATGTTTAGATGCGGAAAAGACTGTGTAGCTTGCCCTTTCATAGATCAGACTAAACTTGTCACAAGTCAGGCCACGGGATGTAATTATACCATCAGAGACTTTGCTAACTGTGACTCAGTAGGTGTGGTGTATGTCTGTACTTGCTCTTGTCCTCTAAACTATGTTGGTAAGACGAGGAGACAACTTAAGAGGAGAATTGGTGACCACCTTGGGGACATCAGACATCGCAGAGATAAACCCCTGGCCAGACATGTATGGGAATACCATGATGGGGACCCTAAGGTGTTACGGTTTTCCGTAATAGAAGTGGTCAGACCAGGGGTACGACGAGGTGACTGGGATCGTAGGATCTTGCAAAAAGAGTGCCAGTGGATTTTTAGGTTCAAGTCCACATATCCAGGTGGTTTGAATGAAGCGTTAAACTACAATGTCTTTATCTAATTTAGGATTCTCCTTCAGATTTTAGCCTATAGGTAATTTATCTAGGGAAATAACTTTATCACCCGGTTACCAGTACACTCGGCTACACTCTGCAGCTTGGGTGTTTATCCTTAATTATTGTTTATTTTCTATCCTTATTTAGATTATTATTATTATCATTATTATTTTTGTTCACTTCCCCCACATCATTGCAGTTTATGCATGTGCAGACTTGCGATATGATGATCCCTCGTTGCATAATATTATGTGTAGTTACATTGTCACTGTATGCTTTGCAAATATGATTATACTATTCTAATGTTTTGTAAATGTGATTATACTATTCTAATTAACTAGGCGAGCGGATACATGGCCGCTATGTATCACTATGTGTGTTCCAATGGGCAGCTGTTTTGCGTGTCATCGATGCGTTCCAGATAGGGTATCTCTTATTGAGACGCAAGCTACGTCATCATTGCGCTGCGTCCATGCGCATGGAGTGACGGACCTCTCATCTGCATTTGTTTATGCGGATGTGACGTTTGCGTTCCATGGTGGGTGCCGGAAGTCCCACAGCGTGCGGCTCAGCTGGGAGCAGGCGTGCGCTGCGACAGCGGGCAACTTGAGTAGTTACTTCCTGGCACGAGTTGAATATCGTAAGTTTAAGAAGTATCTAATTTACTGCATTTATTAACCTGTGATGTTGTTGTGTGTGTTTTTTTGGGGGGAGTGGTTTGTGTAGCCATGCACTATTTATATCAGCTAGCAGTTTAGTCTGGTGCTGTCTTCCATCAATGGCGCCAGTGTCCTGTTTGGGTATTATCGTTACCCCCAGGACGGTTATCAGAAGCCTCCTGATGAACTCCTCACTAATCATCTTATGAGGAGGGAAACGCGTAGAGGCATTACGCATGGTGTGAATTGCGCACATTTTTTAGGCAATACGCATGGTGTGAATTGTGCACCTCTTTTTTGACGGCCTTGTGTCTTGGGAAAGGGACAGAATAGGGTTAATGTGTTGTTAGGCAGGAAGTTCTAGGGCATTGTCCCAGCTATCAAGTGCCTTTTAATTTTTGAGGTACAGTATAGAATTTCTAATACTGTGGGATTTTTTATTCCCTTAGTGTCTCTTATCTTAGGGCTGGCTAGCCCTGAAGACACCAAACTGTGAGTACATCCCCTATATTTTTTCTGTTTGTCCCTCGACACAGACCTGATAAATGCCGCTTAGTGGCATGGTTATCCCTTTTGGAAAAATGTTTTTTGGATATATTTGTGTCTTTTAATGGTTCTATTAAAGGTTAAATTTTAGACAGTACACATATTTCTTTGCAGTGATATTCTACAGCAGTGGTGGTGGATGACTGACGTATAATCATGGATATTATGCTGCCAGACACGGTTTTATTAAAGCACTGAGGATGTGACCTGAAAGGCGAAGCACAGCGCTCAATGAAAGTGGCAGTAGTGGATAATTGATGTACAATCACAGGTATTATACGCCAAAGACGGTTTGATTCAAGGACTGAGGATGTGACCTGACTGGTGAATCAAAGGCTTAAAATCACCCAGGAGAGCTGTGGACACCGTGTACAGACACATAGAGTGATTGCAGCAATTTCCCAGCTACACAGATTCCACTGCTACTTCCCTTTATCCCTTCTGCCTAATAAACCTTCGATAATCATATCTCTCCCTAACTCTCCCACTTTTCTCCCTGCCTCTAGTGACGTTGCAGGGATGTTTGTTACCAAATCGATTGTTTTGCAAAGTTTGGAATAATTCTCGGTTCAGGGAGTTTGGTTGGCTCACTGTACTAAATTGAAAGGTAGGGGTTAACACAGAGTTCCTATCTCCTCTGCTCCTGTCAGTCCTACTACTTATCTTACCTGTATCTGGTGTGACACCTCTGCCCCTGTCAGTGCTGCTGCACAGTCAGCACTTAGGCAGGTCAGGAATAGGCAGCCAATGTTAAAGGGCTTGTTCACAAAAATAGTTTTTCTTTCCAATCAACTGGTGCCAGAAAGTGCCAGAAATTTGTAATTTCATTCTATAAAAAAAAATCTCTATGCTCTCTGCTGCCACCTCTGTCTGTCAGGAACTGTCCAGAGCAGCCGCAAATCCCCATAGAAAACAACAGGCAGCAGAGAGCACTGTGTCAGACTGGTGAGAATACCACACTTCCTGCAGGACATACAGCAGCTGATAAGTACTGGGAGACTCAAGATTTTTATATACAAGTAAATTGAAAACCTATAAAACCTTCTGGTACCAGTTGTTTTGAAAGAGAAAAAAAAAGAGGTGAACAACCCATTTAAAGAGGTGAGGGGGTCTTTGGGCTTCCCTGATCTATGGGCCCAGTCACTGCTGCAACTCTTGGGACCCCTATAGCTACACTGCTGATTTATTGCCCTTGACAGGAGGAGGGAGCTGTATAACATTGGAGGGGACGGCGAGCGCTTAGCGTGATCCGGCCGGTTACATACATGTAGATTCTGTCCTGACATCAGTAACGCTTCATTATATATAATAACCACACCGTCAGGATTCACCAGTTCTGCACTATTGTTTTTATGTCGTTGTTTTTATTTACTTTGGTTAATTGCAGAAAAAAAAAATCAAATACAAAAAAGTTCCATTTCCTCATTTGCTTCCCTTTAATAGTCCAATTATTAATTCAGCCTTTTTTTATTCTTTATTTATTTATTTATTTTTTTGCTGTATAAAAACCTCCTGGCAGCGAGAGAAGATCTGTGAGTGTGACAGAGCAATTATAACATTAGATTGATTGATTATAAAGTGAAATATTATCGGGAAGGCAGACGGGGAAAAATGACTTGTTTCAACTCATAAGAGAAACATGAGAGACGTGACTAAGTGCGGAGGAGAGGAGAAGATGAAGAGAGGAGGAGAGGAGAGGAGAGGAGAAGGAGAAGAGGAGAGGAGGAGGAGAAGAGGAGGAGAGGAGAAGAGGAGGAGAGAAGGAGGAGAGGAGAAGAGGAGAAGAGGAGGAGAGGAGAAGATGAAGAGAGGAAGAGATTAGGAGGAGGAGAGGAGAGGAGGAGGAGAAGAGGAGAGGAGGAGGAGAAGAGGAGAGGAGGAGGAGGAGAGGAGGAGGGGAGGAGAGGAGGAGGAGAAGAGGAGAGGAGGAGGAGAAGAGGAGGTGAGGAGAGGAGGAGGAGGAGAGGAGAAGAGGAGAGGAAGAGAGGAAGAGAGGAGGAGAGGAAGAGAGGAAGAGGAGAGGAGGAGGAGGAGAAGAGGAGGAGAGGAGAAGAGGAGGAGAGGAGAAGAGGAGGAGAGGAGGAGGAGAGGAGAAGAGGAGGAGAGGAGAAGATGAAGAGAGGAAGAGATTAGGCGGTGGAGAGGAGAGGAGGAGCAGAAGAGGAGAGGAGGAGGAGAAGAGGAGGAGAGGAGAGGAGGAGGAGAAGAGGAGAGGAGGCGGAGAAGAGGAGGTGAGGAGAGGAGGAGGAGGAGGAGAGGAGGAGAGGAGGAGAGGAAGAGAGGAAGAGAAGAGGAGGAGAGGAGGAGGAGGAGAAGAGGAGGAGAGGAGGAGAGGAGGAGGAGAAGAGGAAAAGAGGAGGAGAGGAGAGGAGGAGGAGGAGAGGAGAAGAGGAGGAGAGGAGAGGAGAAGAGGAGGAGAGGAGAAGAGGAGGAGAGGAGGAGAGGAAAAGAGGAAGAGATGAGGAGAGAAGAGGAGAGGAGAAGAGGAAGAGATGAGGAGGCGAGGAGAGGAGAGGAGAAGAGGAGAGGAGGAGGGAAGAAGAGGAGGAAAGGAGAAGAGGAGGAGAGAAGAAGAGGAGGTGAGAAGATAAGGAGGAGCCCAGATCATTCTAAGAGCATATAGGGCTGGATGGGAACATGGTTCTCTCTATAATCTTTATACAGTGTTTGCATTATTTTAGGGGCCTTATAGCAGAACATGAACATGCTGCATCCAGACTGTTACAAATCACAGGTATGACTGGAGATCCGGTTCAGATTCTATATCCAATTCCAATCCGTACAGGTGCTGGGGCTCCTGTCAAAAAGATAGGAGTCCCTGTTCCTGTAGGTGCTGAGTGTCAAGGTATACAATATATCTTTACTGCTTACAGTAAAACTGTACTGAGTAAATGGCAAAGCACTGTACAGGAGCAGGGACTCCTTTATGTGGATGGGACACCTGCTCCTGTACATACTTTCTATGACGTTCTACCCTGTATGCCTCACATTCTCTGGGTGGGTGCAGAGTGTATTTAGCATTGCTGCATAACCTCTTGGCATACATTGTATACATACTTTACAGTATATGCCTGGCTACTCAGCATACAGGAGCAGGGACTCCAACTTTTGAGAGGAGTCCCTGTTAGCCTAAAGCAAACCCCCTAAAACCCCCCTCATCTCTGGGTAAAGCGAAGCTGCCGGTACCAAGTGTGACTGTTCCTGATTTTTAAAGGGAATCTGTCACTAGGTTCCCAGTCACTGAGAGAAGGACTGCTTAAAAGGGAACCTGTCATCGTGAAATTGCTATCTAAGCTATCTACATCATGTTATGGGGCAGGGGGCAGATTGCTATGTAATTTTATTGGAAAATATTCAGTATAACTTGTAATTTTTTTGATTGATCTCTGATCTTTCCATGCTAATGAGTCCAGTGAGTCATCCTATCATTGAGTGACACCGCCCACTGGACTCCTAATAAAGAATCTTTTCCCACAGTGATTTTTTATGTTTTCCAAGTTTAAATCAATCCTATACATCCGGCCACTAGGTGTCTCCCTTCCTGTCACACTGCTCCATGCGGCCACTAGGTGTCTCCCTTCCTGTCACACTGCGCTCCATGCGGCCCACTAGGTGTCTCCCTTCCTGTTACACTGGGCTCCATGCGGCCACTAGGTGTCTCCCTTCCTGTTACACTGGGCTCCATGTGGCCACTAGGTGTCTCCCTTCCTGTTACACTGGGCTCCATGCGGCCACTAGGTGTCTCCCTTCCTGTCACACTGCGCTCCATGCGGCCCACTAGGTGTCTCCCTTCCTGTTACACTGGGCTCCATGCGGCCACTAGGTGTCTCCCTTCCTGTCACACTGCTCCATGCGGCCACTAGGTGTCTCCCTTCCTGTCACACTGCGCTCCATGCGGCCACTAGGTGTCTCCCTTCCTGTCACACTGCGCTCCATGCGGCCATTAGGTGTCTCCCTTCCTGTCACACTGCGCTCCATGCGGCCACTAGGTGTTTCCCTTCCGGTCACACTGCTCCATGCGGCCACTAGGTGTCACCCTTCCTGTCACACTGCTCCATGCGGCCACTAGGTGTCACCCTTCCTGTCACACTGCGCTCCATGCGGCCACTAGGTGTCTCCCTTCCTGTCACACTGCTCCATGCGGCCACTAGGTGTCTCCCTTCCTGTCACACTGCTCCATGCGGCCACTAGGTGTCTCCCTTCCTGTCACACTGCTCCATGCGGCCACTAGGTGTCTCCCTTCCTGTCACACTGGGCTCCATGCGGCCACTAGGTGTCTCCCTTCCTGTCACACTGCTCCATGCGGCCACTAGGTGTCTCCCTTCCTGTCACACTGGGCTCCATGCGGCCACTAGGTGTCTCCCTTCCTGTCACACTGCTCCATGTGGCCACTAGGTGTCTCCCTTCCTGTCACACTGCGCTCCATGCGGCCACTAGGTGTCTCCCTTCCTGTCACACTGCGCTCCATGCGGCCACTAGGTGTCTCCCTTCCTGTCACACTGCGCTCCATGCGGCCACTAGGTGTCTCCCTTCCTGTCACACTGCGCTCCATGCGGCCACTAGGTGTCTCCCTTCCTGTCACACTGCGCTCCATGCGGCCACTAGGTGTCTCCCTTCCTGTCACACTGCGCTCCATGCGGCCACTAGATGTCTCCCTTCCTGTCACACTGCTCCATGCGGCCACTAGGTGTCTCCCTTCCTGTCACACTGCTCCATGCGGCCACTAGGTGTCTCCCTTCCTGTCACACTGCTCCATGCGGCCACTAGGTGTCTCCCTTCCTGTCACACTGCGCTCCATGCGGCCACTAGGTGTCTCCCTTCCTGTCACACTGCACTCCATGCGGCCACTAGGTGTCTCCCTTCCTGTTACACTGCTCCATGCGGCCACTAGGTGTCTCCCTTCCTGTCACACTGCTCCATGCGGCCACTAGGTGTCTCCCATCCTGTCACACTGCTCCATGCGGCCACTAGGTGTCTCCACACTGCTCCATGCAGCCACTAGGTGTCTCCCTTCCTGTCACACTGCTCCATGCGGCCACTAGGTGTCTCTCTTCCTGTCACACTGCGCTCCACGCGGCCACTAGGTGTCTCCCTTCCTGTCACACTGCGCTCCATGCGGCCACTAGGTGTCTCCCTTCCTGTCACACTGCGCTCCATGCGGCCACTAGGTGTCTCCCTTCCTGTCATACTGCGCTCCATGCGGCCACTAGGTGTCTCCCTTCCTGTCACACTGCTCCATGCGGCCACTAGGTGTCTCCCTTCCTGTCACACTGCGCTCCATGCTCCCTCTTTGCTGAAATTTGGTCTTTTCTCTGTAAAAAAAAAAGACCAAACACAGGAAGTCCCCGTCCTCTGTGCTCACAGACACGGCTTGTTATAGCCATAACTGAGCGAGCACGCAGCGGAACAAGTCTTCCAAGCGCATGTTTATTGCTGCTGCATGTCCACATTCAGTAGCAGAGAATCCTGGGGGTGCTCGCATTGTACGGTCGGCTCTCCCCTCACACAGCATCAGATCCTCTGTAACCACATAGTGACATTATACATAACACAGAGCATTGCCTCCTGGTAAGCTGCAGAGATGAGAACAGAATTAGTGTAGGGTAATAATATAATTAATAAGATAATTGCCCTCATGTGATATATAACCTGCATGATGGACAGGGGTCTCTCCCTGGGACGGGGACTTCCTGTGTTTAGTCTCTTTTTGTAAACAGAGAAAAGATCAAATATCAGTATGGAGGAAGCCTGGAGCGCAGTGTGACAGGAAGGGAGACACCTAGTGGCCGCATGGAGCGCAGTGTGACAGGAAGGGAGACACCTAGTGGCCGCATGGAGCGCAGTGTGACAGGAAGGGAGACACCTAGTGGCCGCATGGAGCGCAGTGTGACAGGAAGGGAGACACCTAGTGGCCGCATGGAGCGCAGTGTGACAGGAAGGGAGACACCTAGTGGCCGCATGGAGCGGTTTGACAGGAAGGGAGACACCTAGTGGCCGCATGGAGCAGTGTGACAGGGAGGGAGACACCTAGTGGCCACATGGAGCAGTGTGACAGGAAGGGAGACACCTAGTGGCCGCATGGAGCGCGGTGTGACAGGAAGGGAGACACCTAGTGGCCGCATGGAGCACAGTGTGACAGGAAGGGAGACACCTAGTGGCCGCATGGAGCAGTGTTACAGGAAGGGAGACACCTAGTGGCCGCATGGAGCAGTGTGACAGGAAGGGAGACACCTAGTGGCCGCATGGAGCCCAGTGTGACAGGAAGGGAGACACCTAGTGGCCGCATGGAGCCCAGTGTGACAGGAAGGGAGACACCTAGTGGCCGCATGGAGCGCAGTGTGACAGGAAGGGAGACACCTAGTGGCCGCATGGAGCAGTGTGACAGGAAGGGAGACACCTAGTGGCCGCATGGAGCAATGTGACAGGAAGGGAGACACCTAGTGGCCGCATGGAGCGCAGTGTGACAGGAAGGGAGACATCTAGTGGCCGCATGGAGCGCAGTGTGACAGGAAGGAAGACACCTAGTGGCCGCATGGAGCGCAGTGTGACAGGAAGGGAGACACCTAGTGGCCGCATGGAGCGCAGTGTGACAGGAAGGGAGACACCTAGTGGCCGCATGGAGCAGTGTGACAGGGAGACACCTAGTGGCCGCATGGAGCGCAGTGTGACAGGAAGGGAGACACCTAGTGGCCGCATGGAGCGCAGTGTGACAGGAAGGGAGACACCTAGTGGCCGCATGGAGCAGTGTGACAGGAAGGGAGACACCTAGTGGCCGCATGGAGCAGTGTGACAGGAAGAGAGACACCTAGTGGCCGCATGGAGCCCAGTGTGACAGGAAGGGAGACACCTAGTGGCCGCATGGAGCGCAGTGTGACAGGAAGGGAGACACCTAGTGGCCGCATGGAGCAGTGTGACAGGAAGGGAAACACCTAGTGGCCGCATGGAGTGCAGTGTGACAGGAAGGGAGACACCTAGTGAACGCATGGAGCGCAGTGTGACAGGAAGGGAGACACCTAGTGGCCGCATGGAGCAGTGTGACAGGAAGGGAGACACCTAGTGGCCGCATGGAGCAGTGTGACAGGGAGGGAGACACCTAGTGGCCGCATGGAGCGCAGTGTGACAGGAAGGGAGACACCTAGTGGCCGCATGGAGCGCAGTGTGACAGGAAGGGAGACACCTAGTGGCCGGATGGAGCGCAGTGTGACAGGAAGGGAGACACCTAGTGGCTGGATGTATAACTTTGATTTAAACAATACAGTTAATCATGTTTTTTGTGTACACTAATACAATAGATGTGTTTTTATCATTTTTTTGATCCGTTTGTTTATAATAGAAGTCAATGGAAAAATGAATCAAAACAGACGCACACAAAGTAAATAAATACGTAAATAAAATCAGTACATAAGAAAACATTGTCCTCCGTGTGGGGAGATGTGTGACCCTTCATGATCCCCTGGGGATTGTGGGTAGGAAGGACATGCAGAGCGGTTCTGGCTTATATCCCCAGTTATGTTCTCAGGCTTCTAGTTAGAGGGAGACTCGCAGCTGCTTTGCATTTCCTTTCCTTATTAGAGGACTCCAGCAGTGATGGGGTTACAGCCGTCTCCCTCCGCTATTACATATGAATATAATGTACTGTATAAGTGAACTGCAGGTTAATGGTTTTCATGACTAACTCATTTACAATCCAATCAGACACGATATGATACAAACGGATCGGAGCCTCGGGGATTCCCTACTCTCCATATCACGACTTCCCGAGATTCTGTAACCGAAATCCCATTTACAGGAATTTATGAGAAAAGGAGTCAAGACCTCCCCGAGCCGAGAAAGAAGGGAATAAAAATGGTGGCGCCGAAGAAACCCTTAAAGTCCAACCACCAAAACTCCCGCAGCAATGTAGAATCCATAGAAAATTCTCTGGAAAAAACATGAAACCTTCATTAGATCTGACAATAAATCACAGAGGGAATCTGCACTGTGATCCAATGTGTCTTATCTATACTATATAACTACTTTACTAATTCGAGGGGTTGTCCAGAATGTGAAAAACACAGCTGCCTTCTAATGGAGACAGCGCCACACCTGTCAATGGACGAGTCTGGTATTACAGCTCAGCACCAGTGAAATGACTGACGGGCAGGTGTGGGCTGGTCAAAGTTTTTGAATCCAGTAAATTCTCGTTTCCTCCTTAGTTGTCCGGGCTTTGTTTTTCGTCCTTAGAAAAACATCCTGTTTTATTTGATATATATATATTTATTTATTTTTTTGGTACATGTTTATAGGTCAAAAGTTTAATAGAATAGCTTTATAATATAAGGTAAGGGGAGAACTCCGGAGAAAATCCTTTTTTAAAATCAACTGGTATCAGAAAGTTAGACAGATTTGTAATTTACTTCTAATTAAAAATCTCCAGTCTTCCAGTACTTATTAGCTGCTGTATGTCCTGCAGGAAGTGCTGTATTCTCTCCAGTCTGACACAGTGCTCTCTACTGCCACCTCTGTCCATGTCAGGAACTGCTGTTGCTCTGGACAGTTCCTGACATGGACAGAGGTGGCAGCAGAGAGCACTGTGTCAGACTGGAGAGAATACACCACTTCCTGCAGGACATACAGCAGCTGATAAGTACTGGAAGACTGGAGATTTTTAAATAGAAGTAAATTACAAACCTGTATTTGACACCAGTAGATTTAAAAGCATTTTCTTCCCCCCGGAGTCCCCCTTTACGGTAATTATTCTATGGATATTGTTCGGTCCTCTTGCTGGGTCTCCTGTATGTGATTGCTGTGGTTATTATTCCCACTTAGAGTGAATCTTTCTCCTTTCTATGGTCGTGTTATTAGATTTGTCCCGTGTCTTGCTCTGTTAATCTTTAATCTCGCTCTTTATTTGTTTGATCTCTTTCCGTTCTCATTTCTCTTTCCTCAGCGCTTTCCCTTCTTATGTAGAATATTTTATATTCATCACTTTTCTCTTCTCACGGCGACATCTTTTGTTAACGTTAAAGGTGTGAGTAATATTCTGAAGCAAGAACGTCCGGGGTGTCAGGAAATGGAGACTCCTCCCCGACATTACATTATATTACTCAGGGCTCCGGGCCGGCTGCCTGGTGACCACCTGTAATAGGAACACCGCACCGTCTGTATATATACCTGTATGTATCGTGTATGGTAATCTATCTATCTGTCTATCTCCTATCTATCTCCTATCTATCTCCTATCTATCTATCTATCTATCTATCTATCTATCTATCTATCTATCTATCTCTATCTCCTATCTATCTATCTATCTATCTCCTATCTATCTATCTATCTATCTATCTATCTATCTATCTATCTATCTCTATCTCCTATCTATCTATCTATCTATCTATCTCTCCTATCTATTCCCTATCTATCTATCTATCTATCTATCTATCTATCTCCTATCTATCTATCTATCTATCTATCTATCTATCTATCTCCTTTCTATCTCCTATCTATCTATCTATCTATCTATCTATCTATCTATCTATCTATCTATCTATTTATCTATCTCCTATCTATCTATCTATCTATCTATCTATCTATCTATCACCTATCTATCTCCTATCTATCTATCTCCTATCTATCTATCTATCTCCTATCTATCTATCTATCTATCTATCTATCTATCTATTTATCTATCTCCTATCTATCATCTATCTATCTCCTATCTATCTCCTATCTATCTATCTATCTATCTATCTATCTATCTATCTATCTCCTTTCTATCTCCTATCTATCTATCTATCTATCTATCTATCTATCTATCTATCTATTTATCTATCTCCTATCTATCATCTATCTATCTCCTATCTATCTATCTATCTATCTATCTATCTATCTATCTATCTCCTATCTATCTATCTATCTATCTATCTATCTATCTATCTATCTCCTATCTATCTATCTATCTATCTATCCATCTCCTATCTATCTATCTATCTATCTTTCTTTCTATCTATCTATCTTCTATCTATCTATCTATCTATCTATCATCTATCTATCTATCTATCTATCTATCCATCTATCTATCTATCTCCTATCTATCTATCTATCTATCTATCTCCTATCTATCTATCTATCTATCTATCTATCCATCTCCTATCTATCTTCTATCTATCTATCTATATCTATCTATCTATCTATCTATATATCTCCTATCTATCTATCTATCTATCTATCTATCCATCTCCTATCTATCTCCTATCTATCTATCTATATCTATCTATCTATCTATATATCTCCTATCTATCTATCTATCTATCTATCTATCTATCTATCTATCTATCTATCTCCTATCCACCAATCACTTTTAGACCCCTGTAGGATGGTGGGAGGAGTCTTCAGTCAGTGGGTGAGGAAGCAACTAAAAACCAAGTCTGCTGAAGGTAAGCCAGGGCCTGGCTTAGGCAAGGTCCCATGACAGAAACACAACCAAATAAGCTACAGATTCTCCCTATGCAAGGCACGGCAACTATGCAGTGCTAGAAAGTACACGGGGGAGAGCAGCCAAAGAAAGATCACCTTGTCCACGCCAGGAACCTCTCTAAAAGGTGCAGGGCAATTACCTAGCAGTCACAGGAACTGACCCCAGTGCAACAAAGGTATTGAAAGTCTAGGTATCCCACTGCGCAGTGCAGGACGACTGGGAAAACTCAGGAGTCTGTTTAGCCCAGATAACCAGACCTGGGGCTCGTACTACACTGATAGGACGGGTAGCCCGCAACAGTTGGCAGTTGGCGGTTAAACACACTCTAAATGTGAGTATGAATGTTCTCTCTATACCCTCTCCAGCTAAAACTGTTCATGGCAGAGTTCATGTCTAATTGGACAAGTGTGATGCTCAGCCACCGGCTGGTTACTACCCTTTGCTTTTGGGAACAGAGGTTGGTGGTCTTCAGCTGCTCCCAATGGTTGGTAACCTCCAGGGTGTTTAGGGTCACTTGGGCACTTGTCATGGTAACCTGGAGTGGTAGCAGACCCACTCCTGGTTGTTGGTACCGCCACTCACAGAAAAGGGGAAATAACCCAAGTATACGGTGGTGTGTAGGTGCAGGTGCTGACAGAGTAGACCAAAGTCCTGTGCCTTTAGTAAAAAATATCACACTTTAGTATAACTCAATTTGAACAGTACACATGATAAAAACTGTGCAAATCTTGACACAGAACATTAGTGCTGACAGTGAAATAGCACCAGTGCTTGTAGACGTAGTAGGTGCTTTGTAGATAGAGAGCAGAACAGCAGAGGAGTTGCCAGAGGAGCCCTGCCCAAAGTAGTGAATGTGTTCTGCCAGAACAGGTGTATAAGTAGAAGAGATAAGAAATACTTTTACTCACGGATGCCAGTAGTGGCTCTGAACCGCCTTATGGCCCCTAGTTGTGTGGTACCCATCCTAGGTGGGTAACACAAGCCCCTGTCGTTGGTTATCTGGGTGTAGCAGACTTCCCAGTCATACTGTGCTGCGCAGTAGGATACATAGACCTTGCATGGTAGCTTTGTCCTACAGGGGGTCTGTTCCTCTTACTTCAGGAAACTGCCCTGTGCTTTTTTAAAAAGTTCCTGGCATGGGCAAGGGTTATTCCTAGGTAGCTTCTCTAATGTAAGTTGAACTTAGCACTGCACATTGATCTTAGGATCTAGTGGGAAGACTTTATAAGGAAGCAGTGTCTCACACATCCGTCCAACTCCACTCCTAACTCCTCACTTCCTCCCACCAGGAACTAACTCCTTCTCCATAAGTTAAAACTAAACGCTCCTGTGAGTGTTGAGGCTGAGTGTGTGTGAGAAAGAGAAGAAAAGTGATAGGACAAAAAGAACAAGAACCTCTGATTGGTCAGCAAGACAACACATGGTACTAAACATTTAACCCTTGGTACTTCAGCTGTGTTAAGCAGAGGTTAAACAGAAAAAGTAGTGACACTTAGTGGGGAAAACACAATACTTCATCTACCACTCTTGTGAACCTGAGGGAGTGACTTACTAAGGTGCCATAGACAGCACCAGTGGTGGGACACCACACAAGGCCCTCCAGGCACCCTGTCTCCTCTCCTCTCTCCTCTGCTCAACCTTCTCTTACAAGCACCTTATCTCCACCTCAACCGCAACCATCTGAGTAACTTCAAGTCCTGTATTGTACTGAGCTGTATCGTAGCCAAGCACACCTGTATTGCCAGTAAACTCTTCCATTTATCAAGTGTTGAATTCTGGTCTATTCTTGCGCACCCGCACCTATACACTTTCACACTTGGGTTAAACCTTTTGTGCAGGCGGAGCACCAAACTTTCCGGGGTGGGTCCTATACAACTCCAGGCTGCCGTGACAAGTGCCTAAGTGAACCTAGACCCACTCAGCTACCACACCACCGTACCGGCTGACCGGGTAGTAAAACTAACACCACCGGTGCCCGAGTGCGGCAAATAGGAGATAGATAGATAGATAGATAGATAGATAGATAGATAGATAGGAGATAGATAGATAGGAGATAGATAGATAGATAGATAGATAGATAGATAGGAGATAGATAGATAGATAGATAGATAGATAGATAGATAGGAGATGGATAGATAGATAGATAGATAGATAGATAGGAGATAGATAGATAGATAGATAGATAGATAGATAGGAGATAGATAGATAGATAGATAGATAGATAGATAGGAGATAGATAGGAGATAGATAGGAGATAGATAGATAGATAGATAGATAGATAGATAGATAGATAGGAGATAGATAGGAGATAGATAGATAGATAGATAGATAGATAGGAGATAGATAGATAGGAGATAGATAGAGAGATAGATAGGAGATAGATAGATAGATAGATAGATAGGAGATAGATAGATAGATAGATAGGAGGTAGATAGGAGGTAGATAGATAGGAGATAGATAGATAGATAGATAGATAGATAGATAGATAGATAGATAGGAGATAGATAGGAGATAGATAGATAGATAGATAGATAGATAGATAGGAGATAGATAGATAGATAGATAGATTGATTGATTGATAGGAGATAGATAGATATATAGATAGATAGGAGATAGATAGATAGATAGATAGATAGATAGGAGATAGATAGATAGATAGATAGATAGGAGATAGATAGATAGATAGATAGGAGATAGATAGATAGATAGATAGATAGATAGATAGATAGATAGGAGATAGATAGATAGATAGTAGATAGATAGATAGGAGATAGATAGATAGGAGATAGATAGATAGGAGATAGATAGATAGGAGATAGATAGATAGATAGATAGAGAGATAGATAGATAAATAGATAGATAGATAGGAGGTAGATAGATAGGAGATAGATAGATAGATTGATTGATAGATAGGAGATAGATAGATAGATAGATAGATAGATAGATAGATAGATAGGAGATAGATAGATAGATAGATAGATAGATAGATAGGAGATAGATAGATAGATAGATAGATAGATAGATAGATAGGAGATAGATAGATAGATAGATAGATAGATAGATAGGAGATAGATAGGAGATAGATAGATAGGAGATAGATAGGTAGATAGATAGATAGATAGATAGATAGATAGGAGATAGATAGATAGATAGGTAGATAGATAGATAGATAGATAGATAGATAGGAGATAGATAGATAGATAGATAGATAGGAGGTAGATAGATAGGAGATAGATAGGAGATAGATAGATAGGAGATAGATAGATAGATAGATAGATAGATAGATAGATAGATAGGAGATAGATAGATAGGTAGATAGATAGATAGATAGATAGGAGATAGATAGATAGATAGATAGGAGGTAGATAGATAGGAGATAGATAGGAGATAGATAGATAGGAGATAGATAGATAGATAGATAGATAGATAGGAGGTAGATAGGAGATAGATAGATAGATAGATAGATAGGAGATAGATAGATAGGAGATAGATAGGAGATAGACAGATAGATAGATAGGAGATAGATAGATAGATAGATAGATAGGAGATAGATAGATAGATAGATAGATAGATAGATAGATAGGAGATAGATAGATAGGAGATAGATAGGAGATAGATAGATAGATAGATAGATAGGAGGTAGATAGGAGATAGATAGATAGATAGATAGATAGATAGATAGATAGATAGATAGATAGGAGATAGATAGATAGGAGATAGATAGGAGATAGACAGATAGATAGATAGGAGATAGATAGGAGATAGATAGATAGGAGATAGATAGATAGATAGATAGATAGATAGGAGATAGATAGATAGGAGATAGATAGGAGATAGATAGGAGATAGACAGATAGATAGATAGGAGATAGATAGGAGATAGATAGATAGGAGATAGATAGATAGATAGATAGGAGATAGATAGGAGATAGATAGATAGGAGATAGATAGATAGATAGATAGGAGATAGATAGGAGATAGATAGATAGGAGATAGATAGATAGATAGATAGATAGGAGGTAGATAGGAGATAGATAGATAGATAGATAGATAGATAGATAGGAGATAGATAGATAGGAGATAGATAGATAGATAGATATGAGATAGATAGGTAGATAGATAGATAGATAGATAGATAGATAGATAGATAGATAGATAGGAGATAGATAATAGATAGATAGATAGATAGATAGATAGATAGATAGATAGATAGATAGGAGATAGATAATAGATAGATTTAATCCAGCATTAAATGATCTAGTAGATGCTGCATATAAAACACTTTGGAATATTGGATGTTCATATACAAATAAATATAAAAATTGTCTAGTATAATAACATTTGCTATAATAACATATAAATGATGCTTTTCCAGTTTGTTTGCCATTTTATATACAGGATGCAAGTACCGAATTATTAGATTTGGCTTCATAATCTTGTGTCTATTCCTTCAGTTCTTTATTCCTTCCAGTTTCCCCCGTCTATCCCGCCCATCACCTATAGGAGGCAGTGTTGCAGTGCTGTAGTATTCAGCTCTATCAGTGAAGTATACAGCAAACTCTAGGAATTGACTCCATCCTGATTTCATCTTAGCTGCAACCAGAGAAAAAAAAGAAAGAAAAAAAACAAGAGAGAAAATGAACTGATAAGTGAAATGAATGGATCTGCCAGATGAGATGATGCCGAGCGGCGGTGACGGACACCGTCATGGCGGCCACTTTAAGAACGTTATGTTTCTTAGGCTCTCTTCCTCATATGCCGAAATACAAATTAAAAAATGCAAAGAAATTTCCATTTCTTAAGAAGAAGATTGATGAATGAAATATTTATGCAAACATTCCGCGAGTCCATCGTCTATGAGGAGCCTCCATGTTTTATCTTCCTGACAAGAACTTAATTGCTCCAGAATCGGGACAGAACATTATTGCTTCATATATTCAGGCTCCTCAATCTTTATAAGACTCACAGACATCCTCCACTGTATAACCAACCTTTATTTCATATAAGATTCTGAAGTCAAAGAAAACTTCTAGTGTGGAGAATGTCTATAGGGAAGGACAATAATCCGATCAATATGTCATCTAACCCTCCATAGAAGTTATATTCCTGCAGGAAACTTATATTCCTAGGAGCGGTATTATAGTAGGCCGTATATACACATATAGTAGGCTCCAACCATGGATGCTGGCAAGGTGGCTCATATCCAGGAGAGCTCGCGTGGTCGCCCAGCGGGAGCAGCAGATCCCTAAGCAGTTGTCCGCCATGTTGCAGCAACTCCTCTCAGCTCAACAGGTCCCATCTTTACCTCCATCATATACCTCCCTTGCCCGCAGCATCTTCCCTTGGACCAGATCTACATCTGACGCTTCCGTCTAAATATGATAGAGACTCCAAGAAATGCAGGAGCTTTGTCTCAAGAAACCATGCACATTGAGCTCATGGCCAACCAATCCACCACTGCCTCCTTTCCGGGAGGGCTTTGCCCTGGGCTACATCTCTGTGGGATCGGGATGATCCGATCACTGCCAACCTCCAAGCCTTCCTGTCGGAGTTCCCGTGCGTTTGAGGAGCCTGTACAGGCATCTTCTGCGGAGACCGCCCTCCTCAATCTACGACAAGGTAACTCTATCGTCAGGGAGTTCGCAGTGCAGTTTGGCTGCAGAACTCGACTGGAATAACGCCGGCCTAATCACCAGCTTTAAGAACAGTGTTTTCAGTCGAGTACAGGACATGCTTTCCAGCCGAAATCTTCCATCCTCCTTGAAAGACCTGATCCAGTTGGCTACTCGGATTGACGTTTGTTTCTCCAAGATAGAAAAGGAGGTCCGAAACTAGGGAAACTCCCGCACCTAGGTAATGTAGGAGAGGCCTTTCTATGTGTGAATACATCCATTCCACCTGTGTCTTTGTCAGTCGTGGTCTCAGCAACATCAGACCTCTGCCTTTGTGGATTCCGGATCAGCAGGCAACTTCATTGATGTTTCCTGGGCACAGAAATGGCAACTCCCAGTGGTCCGACTAGCAAAATAGCTGACCACATCCTTTGTTAGGGACTCCCTGAGTGAGGTTGGCCATTTCTGTACAGAAGCAGTGACCCTTCAAGTGGGCACTCTACATAAAGAGGAGAGCACCTTCTATGGTTCTCTATGGTTCTATGGTTCTCTTCGGCAATTCTATTGGGATTTCAGTGGCTGCAGCTCTACGCTCCTAACCTTAAAGCGACCCTGTAGCCACAATCTGACCCCCCCCCCCACCCCCCCAAACCACTTGTACCTTCGGATAGCTGCTTTTAATCCAAGATCTGTCCTGGGGTCCGTTCAGCAGGTGATGCAGTTATTGTCCTAAACAACAATTTTTAAACTGGCAGCCCCGTGCCCTACGGGCGTGACCTAGATTGTGTATTCATTAGGCTGGCACAACCTCTCTGTCCCTCCTCCCCACCCTCCTCATCATTAGGAATGCTCCAGGCAGATTGTCTCCTATTCCTCACCTGTGTCAGCACGGCCCGTGGGCTGGATCGTTAAGGCACCTGTGCAATGTTCAGCATGGAGAAAATGTTCTAGGGGCATTCCTAATGATGAAGAGGGTGGGGAGGAGGGACAGAGGGGTGGTGCAAGATTTGGGCACATATATTCTAAGCCACACCTGTAGGGCATGGGGGTGCAAGTTTAAAAGTTGTTTTTTAGGACAATAACTGCATCACCTGCCAAATGGACCCCAGGACAGATCTTGGATTAGAAGCAGCTATCCGAAGGTACAAGTGGTTTTGGGGGGGTCAGATTGTGGCTACAGAGTCGCTTTAATTGGAAGACTGGAGAGCTCGTACATTGGGACCTAGACTGCTTCCACCGTTGTCTGCAGACCTCCTCTTTGCCACTACTGAATTCTTTCATTGTCTTTTCTTTTAGCTCAGTACCAGGATTTTGCGGATGCGTTTTCTGAGGAGCAAGCTGTTACACTACTTGTGCATTGGCCATACGATTGCCCCATAGTCCTTTCCGACTCTGTGAAGGAGATGAATGGAAGACTGTCTTAGACACCAGAGATGGGCACTTTGAGTACCTGGGCATTGGGTTATGCAATGTCCCGGCCATTTTTTAAGAATTCCTCAATGACATCTTATGAGATCTCTGTTAGTCTTGAGTCATTGTGTACATGGACAACATTCTGGACTACTCACCTGATCTGCAGACACATGTGGGGCATGTACACCAAGTGCTGAGATGCTTAAGATTAAATTGCCTCTACGCTAAGCTAGAGAAGTGCATCTTCTTGGGGACATCATCTCTGACCATGGTCTACAAATGGATCCTGCTCAGCTGTCGACAGTGCTTCAGTGGCCATGCCCTTTTGACCTTTGAGCTATACAATGGTTCCTTGGTTTGGCCAACTATTATCGGCAGTTCATCTTACACTTTCCACTCTGCTTGCGCCAATTGTGGCTCTCACCGAGAAGAACTCTAACCCTAAGCAGTGGTGGCCACCTCAGTTTTACAGAATGTCCCTCCTAGCAAGACCTATGTCCGGCCAAGTTACAAGTTGGGCCCATGGTTTCTTGCACTATTTATGGTGCAGAAACACATCAACCTGGTAGCCTTCAAACTCCATCTGCCTCCCACCTTCCTTTAGCCTCCTAGAGTCTGTGGCCCTCAACCGCTTTTCTTGTAAGTCCATCTCTCCTCCACCGCAAGCAGTCTCCTGTAACGTCTACACTCTCAAGGACATCCTAGCTATGAAGATGGTGAGAGGCAGATCGTTTTCTTTGGTTGATTGGAAGGGTTTCGGTCCTGAAGAGAGGTCCTGGGAGCCTGAAGCTAAGATTCAGGATCAATAGATTCTTGCAAGCTAGAAAGAGGTGGGGGGGGGGGGGCAAAGGAGCGGCACCTGCTCCCCCACTGTCCTGGTGGATGCCGGAGCCCAGGTCGGCACTGCTGCTCCTTCAGCCCCTCCTCCCCACGTGCATGGGTCCTAGAGCCTTCTTCAGCCCCTCCTGCCTGGAGTGTCAGTCTCTGCCTCCCCAGTCCCCACTTCCCCAGGTTTAAAGGGCCAGTGTGCCCTTAGTTGGTTGCACCTTGCAGCCTAGTCCCTATATAAACCAGCCGTTTCAGTCTTCCTTGTTGGAGCCTATGCGTTGCAACCTGCTGCATTGTGGTCCCAGCTCGTGACACCTGGTTACTGTCCGACCATGAATAATGGCCGTTGTTTTGCACGTATTTTTACACTGTATGAACTTAGCCTTACAGTAGTCTCATTGCAGTGTTATGCAGGTGGAATGATTATAATATCAGGATATAATGTGAGTAAGATCCAGCAGTAATTCTCTCCTCCTTGTCTGAGCACAGGTATAGAGAGTATGAGATCTCTGCTCCACCCTCAGGCGTCCGTACAATAGAGACAATAACATAGAAAAGCTTTGTTCGGAATAGTAATGGAATTTTGGAGATTAGTCTTTCTGTACATGGAATGGGGTCACATAGCGAGCTGATCAATGGTTTCTTTCTGTTTGTATTGTAGAATCGGAGAACTTTTTATTATATCCCAGTCAGTCTATGGTACAGTACATGCCCCGCATTGTTCCCGTTCCTTCTCCGCCAGAACCTTGTATGAGAATCACTGATAGCCTCCATTCAGATGGGGTCGGGGAGGAATGATTATAGCTTACAGCACATGGATGGTAATTCCATTTAGATTTTATTCACTGTAATATTGGATCTAAAAGAACGAATGGTAAAACAGTGGTTTGAAACAAGTGCCCTGCATGGCGGAGGAAGGAGCTATTCATGTAAGGAACGATTTCCTATTCAGGGTATAATTACTGCATATAGATGTAGCAGAGCTGAGCGCGTCACCATTGATATAAAGTATGACCTGCAGGGCTGTGGGAGATCTACCACTTATCATAGGACCAGAGGATTTACCTGCTCAGAAGATTGGATTCATTGTTTTAAGGAGACAGTCAACTTCCACATTGTGAAAAGATTGGATAGATGCATGCGGGGTACGGGGTGGTTACCAAGTGGGATAACATTTAGTATGCAAGTGTTTCATTTAAAGGGGTACTCCAATTACTTTTTTTTTCTTTTAGATCAGCTGGTGTAAAAATCTCCATAGAAAACCTCTATGGCTCCGGCAGCAGTTCCTGACATGGACAGAGGGAGCACTGTGTCAGACTGGAAAGAATACATCACTTTCTGCAGGGCATACAGCGGCTGATAAGTACTAGAAGACTGTAGTTTTTTTTTTTTTTTTTACATAGAAATAATATACACATCTTTATAATTTTCTGACACCAGTTGATTTGAGAAAAAAAAATCACCAGAATACCCCTTTAACTGCAAATTAATTTTTAAAATAAACACATTCATGATATTAGGTAAAATCTCTAAATGTAATATAGCCCTTACCAATACAAGACAAACTATGCCTCGCTGTCCCTGCAAACGTCCCTATGGAGACCCTTGACTAATTCTCCCTAACAGAAACAACAAGAAGGCTCTAGGACCCAGAGATAAAGCCAGGCTGAGCAGAACTTGCAGCAAGACATAGCCAATAAAACAGCAGGAACTTGTGAATGCAAATACCCGGATCCTGGAAACCAGAAGCAGGAAATAACTATAGAACTAGGATCAGGCCTAGAGGAAGAGAGATACAAGAAAGAGCTTCACTATAATCCGCACAGAACTGCATATTCCGGGGATTTCAAGCTTTTTTTTTTTTTTTTTTTAAATTTCTCTACTCTACAAATTCAGGATTTGCAATCCTGATCAGCTGATCCTGAGCGAACTGCAGATTGACAGGAGATAAAATAGCTGCTGATTCGGCTGCTCATAACAAAGCCCTAATGAGATCGATAATATAATGAGATGTAATTAATGATGGTGCGATCTGCGCTTCGCTTTTTATCACCATTATATATAAATATCTGGAGGTGAGGAATATGCAGTTATGTCACATTATTATCTCCGCACAATGAATCTCTTCCATATTTCTCGGTGACTGGATCCGTCTGAGTATTATAAATAGAAGAGAACTTTTTATCATTCCTGCCTCCGACCCAGAGCGGCAGTGCTGGCGGCGGCGGCTGAGACTCCACGACTCACTCCAAGCCTCTAAACCGTTCCCTCTGTATTTACATAGTGAAGACTCTAAGGGAACAAAGTGTAAAATCCAATCCCCAAAGAGCGACTGAAAGTGTCCAAAAGTATCAGTCCAGCTGTAACGTACATAGTGTGATAGCAATGATCATTCACAAGCAGCGCCCCCTCCTGCCCACCGAGGGCAAATGGACATGTTATATAATACAAAGCGTACCGGTTCCTGCGCACGGCGCTGGTCTATACCCCAGCACTGACCTGTCATGAAGCACTGGTTGCAGGCCCACTGGCCCCTGGTGTGACACGGCTCCATTCGGGTTTCATTACTTCATGCCAGGTTGGTGCTCAGGAATAGACTGGCGCCGTGCGCGGGAACCAGGTGGCGGCTCAATAAAGGGATGGCTGCAGCGGCATCCCATTGCTGGTCTGTTCTTGTAAAAAACACAAAGCAATGTATCTCATGGTACGTTCGCTTTAAATGGGATAACTTGATACTTACCTTTCCTGCTCCCCTGGATCTCTGATCGCCCATCCGCTGTCACTGTCTGTTTTTTAAAAACAACCACTGGATTAACACTCCCTCAGGAATTGGCCGATCAGCATAGAACCTATACTGTCCATGCTGACCGGCCATTTCTGGAGGGAGCAGAATGTCATTGGGTGGCAGAAAGCAGGTGGTCCAAGATCCAGAGGAGCGGGACAGGTAAGTATACATTACTGACATATACCTCACAGAGCCCTGTCAGGATCCGCGAGAATCAAATTATCCCAGACCTTTTTTTTTTTGCATCAGTGGTTAATACTCAGGATGGGTGATCAATAAAGATGAGGGGACCTCTGGTTTCAGGCCACCAAAATAGTTTTGGATTCAGCCCTCGACTGCAGAGTGCCCAATCCATGGAGTGTAAGGAGCTGTGGGCCATACACTATACGGCAACATATAGCACATTCCTGCTTCTTGCATTTGAGCAGGGACTCAAGACTAGAGCAGGAGGCACACATTGTACTTCCCCTGCTCAGTGAATACTTGCTGGGCACATTAGGTTTGTAAGAAGTAATGAGTGGCATCAAAGACTGAATATATATATATATATATATATATATATATATAGATGCTTTTGTTTGGAGGACTAACTAAAGGTCATGAAACTGAATTTTTGAATGGCTCACCTCAAGGGCCTCAAACTAAATTTTTACAGGGTTTCCATGGGACTCATACCCATTCCTGTGTAATGAAGGGTGTCTATAAGTGCCAGATGAGTTTCAAAATTTAAACAGGACGTGTCTGGCCACATCACACACACACACAATGACAGTTAGCGGTGGGGGCTGTTTGATTTCCCTCTTGCCTACACCATCTATAGTTGTCATAGGTAATGTGATTTAAAGGGGTGCAGGAATAATTTTCTTATGCTTACAATTTGGCTTTCTGTCCATACTACAGTAGAGGAAAGAAGGTTTCCTTCTATTTTTTTTCCGCTTTACATAGAGGTTATATTGTGTTTGGAGTGTATTGTGGATAGGCTGTGATAGTGGCGTAATACTGTGACTTGGACTTGTTCGATGCACCCAGGCATGTGATCCCATCCTTAAAGGGATTGTCATACAGGAAGTAAAATGGCATCATGACCTTGTGACCAAGGTGACTCTCGATACAACCCCCCGAGAACGCCGCCATATCTCCATGTAGTAAGACGCATCCAGCCTTCTGTGTCTATCGCGTGTGATAAATCTCAGCTCAGATCTTCTCGAAGTTTCTCTCCAGATGTATCCGATAGTACGAGAATCCCCGATGAGGACGAGCGTGATAAATAAGTCATGAGGTCAGCTGCACCAAATCATTTCTTTCTTAATTTTCCACTTTGTTAATTAAGCGATCGCTCAGCTGGTAAAACGAAATGACGGCTCCATCAAATGAAAGGTCAATGAGGGAGGTCGGCGTGGTGTAAATAGATATATATATATATATATATATATATACGCATCTCATCTATCCCGACGGCTTATGTTATCGCATGGCAACATACTGGAGATGTGCTCAGGTCATATCAATCACTGGGAAACCATTGGCACATCGGTACTGATCGGGGAATCTCCGGCTGTTGCTCATAAACTGGAAATAACATAAAACACAAAGAGACACAAAGAGGAGAACAATAAAAAAGTAACAATTCTCTTCTAAACTAATTTGAAGGGAAATAAATAGGAGGAGCCTAAAACAAGACACGGACAGGCAGGCAGTCTCCTATACAGCAAATACAGCTTCCCTTGGCCACTTTATTAAAGGTAGCGAGAATTATTTTGACTAGAACTAACTTAAAGGGGTTGTTACACAAAACATTTTAATTGTCACCACCTAGTGCTATAAATTTTTATTCTTTTTTTAGCATACCTATACAAGAGCTAATTTTGGATTAGACACATAGATACATAGTAACCAATCGTATATACATATTACACCCATAGGAGGGGTCACCACTCCATAATAGTAGTTATCACTTATAGTTATATTGGGCACTCTTCTCTGTATGTCTCCTGTCCAATACAATGTTCCTTCAGTACTTTAGTGTGGTGTGCCACAAAAACTACACGGAGGAGCAGGGACCCTTGTCATTTTGATAGGAGTCCCTGGTTTTGTACATTAAGTAGGGAGACACTACTCATTGTTGCTTATTGTCTGGCCAATGGGTGTAAATGGCCAAAGTGTTCTGCTCCGGGCCCAGCGGGTGGAGGCACAGGAAGTGGACATGAAATTGGAAACAAATTAGAATAAATTATTTTCAAATTAATTTCACTGTCAAAACTTTTTTTGCATTAAAAGCAGTGGACATAAAGTGGACTGAAGTGTGCTACATTAACAGTAATAGATGCTTTATGCTTTCAGCTCTGGGGGTTTAGTCTAGGACATGTTTGCTATAGAAGCTACTCTTGGCTCTTCAGGAGGAGATCTGCTGACGGAGTCAATTGAATCAGGTAAAAAGAGAGAATTGTCCATTGTCAACTACCGATCCATCATCCGCCACTGAAATGGATCAAAGGATAAAGGACGGCGGCCATTTGTCCATCTTCTACTTCAAAGAAACTAAATCTCCAAATGGATTGAAGCCTTTGTGCATTAGAGGTATAAGAAGTGTATTGTCAGGCGGAGGATGACGGATTCCTCCTGTACCCCTGGCCGGGGGGTGATCGATGCATCCCGCATACTGTCATCCTGATTAGATGGCTAAATTGCCGGGAGATGGATGAGGCCGATCCGGAGACGTTCTGCCCAAAGAGACCATTAACGTCCACTTTATTAATTATTATTTAAGGGGGAAAAAATCCAGGTCAAACTAATTCTATCAGGATAGGGGAGCAGAGAAGATGGGGGGCACTTACTTATCCATGGCTTCATGGAGCAAAGGAGATGGGGGGCACTTACTTATCCATAGCTTCATAGTGCAGAGGAGATGGGGGGCACTTACTTATCCATGGCTTCATGAAGCGGAGGAGATAGGGGGCACTTACTTATCCATGGCTTCATGGAGCAGAGGAGATGGGGGGCACTTACTTATCCATGGCTTCATGGAGCAGAGGAGATGGGGGACACTTATCCATGGCTTCATGAAGCAGAGGAGATGGGGGGCACTTACTTATCCATGGCTTCATGAAGCAGAGGAGATGGGGGGCACTTACTTGTCCATAGCTTCATAGAGCAGAGGAGATGGGGGGCACTTACTTATCCATGGCTTCATGAAGCAGAAGAGATGGGGGGCACTTACTTATCCATAGCTTAATAGAGCAGAGGAGATGGGGGGCACTTACTTATCCATGGCTTCATGGAGCAGAGGAGATGGGGTCACTTACTTATCCATGGCTTCATGAAGCGGAGGAGATGGGGGACACTTATCCATGGCTTCATGAAGCAGAGAAGATGGGGGGCACTTACTTATCCATGGCTTCAGAGAGCAGAGGAGATGGGGGGCACTTATCCATGGCTTCATAGAGCAGAGGAGATGGGGGGCACTTACTTATCCATGGCTTCATGGAGCAGAGGAGATAGGGGGCACTTACTTATCCATGGCTTCATGGAGCAGAGGAGATGGGGGGCACTTACTTATCCATGGCTTCATGAAGCAGAGGAGATGGGGGGCACTTACTTATCCATGGCTTCATAGAGCAGAGGAGATGGGGGGCACTTACTTATCCATGGCTTCATGGAGCAGAGGACATGGGGGGCACTTACTTATCCATAGCTTCATAGAGCAGAGGAGATGGGGGGCACTTACTTATCCATAGCTTCATGGAGCAGAGGAGATGGGGGGCACTTACTTATCCATGGCTTCATGGAGCAGAGGAGATGGGGGGCACTTACTTATCCATGGCTTCATGGAGCAGAGGAGATGGGGGGCACTTACTTATTCGTGGCTTCATTCGAGCAGAGGAGATGGGGGGCACTTACTTATCCATGGCTTCATGGAGCAGAGGAGATGGGGGGCACTTACTTATTCGTGGCTTCATTCGAGCAGAGGAGATGGGGGGCACTTACTTATCCATGGCTTCATGGAGCAGAGGAGATGGGGGGCACTTACTTATTCGTGGCTTCATTCGAGCAGAGGAGATGGGGGGCACTAACTTATCTATGTCCTCACTTATTCTTCTACATTACAGATCCAAAAGTGATTATGACTCTATATGTTTCTGCACCAATGCTGGTTCCTCTTCAGGGGTTCTGGCAGAAGGAATGGGGAGTAGACTACCAGGGTACAATATTTTCCTGTGCTCCACCCATCCCACCCTGGGGATATTACGGCCATTATTAGGTGGATCCTGCGTGATCAGGATATAGGCTTATTATAAGCCCAGGGGCGGCCATAGTTAGTGTAGGGTCCATCCCGGTCATGAGGCCACCTTACCCTGGTGAGATGGTGCACACTATCTGCAGATGCCAGGCCAAGAGCTTTGTTGTTTTTATGGAGATTTTCTTTAGCAGTTTACCCAATTTTATATCTGTATCTGCATTTTGTGCGTTTTTGAGGGTACCTTGTATATTAAATGGGTATTACACTGAAACAAAACTTCTGATATGTTGCTGCCCCTGGTGAGACTAACAATTCCTTCCATACTTGTTATTATCTATTCAGTCTCCTTCCCCCAGTTCTCAGCTGCTGCTTTCTATTGAAGACACAAAATATGTGTGTGAGCTTTTCTCTCTGTCTCCCCCTCCTCCCCCTCCCGTCTGAGACAGTTGATGTAAACATGTCCCAGTCAGGCTGTATCTGCAACATTATAGCTTCTTTGTAATGCTGGAAGGGTTATTCTGAGATGAAGTTACTGATGAACTCACTGTGATTATCCCTCCCAAAGGGGTAATATTTCTTCTTGAGGAGAGCGTCATAAAGATGTATAGAGACTAACAGGCCATTCCTGCTCCACTGGGAATTCTGGGAAGAAGAATATGTAAAGCAAATATGTGGTGGCCCTTTTCAAAGAAAATCTCAGGCTTTTTTTTTAATCAACTGGTTCCAGAAAGTTATACAGATTAGTAAATTCCTTCTATTTAAAAATTTCCAGTCTTCCAGTATTTACCAGCTGCTGTATGTCCTACAGGAAGTGGTGTATTCTCTCCAGTCTGACACAGAGCTCTCTGCTGCCACCTCTGTCCATGTCAGGAACTGTCCAGAGCAGCAGCAAATTCCCCATAGAAAACATCTCCTGCTCTGGACAGTTCCTGACATGGACAGAGGTGGCAGCAGAGAGCACTGTGTCAGATTGGGGAGAATAGAACACTTCCTGCAGGACATTCAGCAGCTGATAAGTACTGGAAGACTGGAGATTTTTTTATAGAAGTAATTTACAAATCTGTATAACTTTCTGACACCAGTTTATTTAAAAAAAAAGTTGCACTTGAAGGTAGCTGTCCCTTCTAGTCAGTGTTTCACTCTTTATGATGCGTTCCTTAAGGAGACCTCTCGACAGACAACCAGCCCCCTGCTCTGTGCTGACGAGGGGTAACAACCTTCATACTGGAGTGAAGGGGAAAGCTACCTTGAAGAAGTGGTGTGAGAGCTGATCTGCATAATATTTCTTCCCAGAATGACCACCATGTAATTCTTCATCTCACCTGTGGGGGCACTGCAGGCAGAGAAAACACTTACAGGTTACAGCTGATCACTAGAGATCCCAGCAGTTTAGTCTCTATGATCAGCTGTTTTTGATCCGGCTACAATGAAGATGATAGAGAAGAGGATCAGATTATAAGACGTGGACAAAGCTTCATCCTAAGATACTGGTGATTTAACCTATAGATCTCCGCCCGTCTGTATCTGTAACATCTCTTTACTGTGTGTAAATAAAACCAGATAGTGAATTGTCTCAGTATTGGCCAAAAACAACCCTGGCAAAAGGCGGGCGCTGGCAGCGAGTGTCGACTATCAGCAAAGTGAAGCGCTCTGGCTGCTAAATGTCTCATGAATAAAATCACTTTAGAATGTTTTTGGAAAGTGAAAGTGAAAAATAAAAATACCCGTAATAATCGGAGAAACAGACAGAGACAAGTATAGACTGGACGATTATAATGGGAGGGATGCATTATAACTGAACCCTTCCTGAGCCACTGATGGAAACTTACCTTAAAGGGGTTCTCCATGATGAAGAAACAAAGTTATTTTCTACCATATTAGATTAACACCTGCGTAGAGTCCCATTCACTTCAACCAAGCTGAGCTGCAATACCAAACACAACCTGTGCAAAGGGCTGGCGCTGTTTGGAGAAGAAGGCAGACATGTTTTTGGAATCCTGAATTGATGAAATTCTTCCTGCCGCCACTAGAGGGCGATAAATGCACATGTGATTACTGATTACAACAGGAGCTTTATAAATGCCTGTGCAGTGAGCGCCCCCCAGTGGTGGCTGCAGGAGCTCATAGTTCTATCATGGGCCTACAGTATATGTGGTTGGAGGCTCTTGTCCTTATAACGAATAATTTTTGCCTTTTTAGATGATATAAGTTTATGTTACTGCTGACACGACAACTTAAAGGGATTGTATCATTAAGAAAACTAGGTCTAAATTGTTGCTTTATGTGAGATTTCATCATGATTGACATCTCGGCTGATTCTGCCGGGAAGCTTTTGGCTTCATTTGGTCACCACAAAGCTGGATTCCTGGGGGGCTGTCCAGCTCTGTTAGCAGCTCAGTGTGGGTGACAACTGCTGATAGAGTCCCTAATACTGCTATGTCATCAAACCTTCTGCAACTTTATTATATATCTGATGGCTGACAGTGAATAAGAACATCCTATATTCATCCAAATAATATATCTTATCAGAGAAAAATCCCTTTTTCACACTTATCAGGCTCCTTTCTTGCACCGCAACTCAATCTGAAAGAGGATAGAGACTAGCAGCTCACTGAGGGATCTGGATTCACGCTGCCCATAAAAGTCTGTGGAGGCAGTAAGAGGGGATCCCTGGAGAGAGACACAGAGAGAGTGCAGGATCTGAGTATATGAGTCACATTTTACACTGCTCAATACTGCTCTATAATGTCCTCTCTCTATGCTGTGGCTGCTGCTAAGTACATAGCGATAGCGATATAGGGGAGTAGTATCCCTGTGTGTGCAGTGTATAGGAGACATCATAGAGACTAGACTGCACCCTAGCTCAGGGATTACTAAACAATTGAGAGTCTACAGAGGGGAAAACTGGTGAAAAATGTCATGTACAATTATGGTCTCTCTATATATACACCTGACAGATTACATGATAGAGATATTCTAAGCTGCTGATTTTATAAGTTCCCCTATTGAATATCCTTATTTCCAGATCTATTTGCCGTCCTCGATCCTATTACAGGTCATGTATAGTGCGCTGAACGTATAGTATTCTTCATTTATTCATGGTAAAATAATATATTATCTATAGCATACAGTCACACAATCCTGTATATTGTTCAGTTTTACATCATGCTGTGCTGCTTTCTTCCCAAAACAGCGCCACCCCTGTCCTCAGGTTGTCTGTGGTATTGCACTTCAGCCCAGTTCACTTTAATGGTGCTGAGCTGCAATACAGCACATGGTCTGTGCCCAGGGCTGGTGCTGTTTTTGGAATGTGTTGTTTTACGGCAGTTGTGCAAATCGCATCAGAAATGTAATGTGTAAACGCGGCCTAAAACAGGATTCCTAAACTAGACAAAGCCCATAGAGCTAAGGCCGGCCTGGGTCACATGCTGGGGGGTAACTGCCCTGGCTGGAAGAAGAGCCCGGAGCAATCACTGCATCAGCCTCCACTGCAAACTACTCCTTAAGTGGCTAAGTGTTTGCTCAGTCATCATTGGAAATCAATCACATTATGGGATCACGCGTATCGGCACAAGGTCAATCGGCAGATGTTCCTGTCAATTTCTCACAGTTAACCAGATACCCCCGAGGGCAAGAAGGAAAATAATTAGTAATTACAAAGACAAAATTATTTACTCAATAGAAGTGGTGTATTCCATCCAGTCTTCCAGTACTTCTCAGCTGCTGTATGTCCTGCATGAAGTGATGTATTTTCTCTACCTGCCACCTCTGCCCATGTCAGGAACTGTCAGGTCCAGAGAAGCAGCAAATCCCCATAGAAAACCTCTACTGCTCTGGACAGTTCCTGACATGGACAGAGGTGGCAGCAGAGAGCACTGTGTCAGACTGGAGAGAATACACCACATCCTGCAGGACATACAGCAGCTGATAAGTACTGGAAGACTGGAGATTTTCATATAGAAATAATTTACAAAGCTGGAAAACTTTTTGGAAATTGTCGGGAATTCTGGATGCGTTGCTAGCCAGTCCTGACCATTGCAACAACCCCCGCAAGTGCCTGCAGGTGCTGCTCCTGGCCCCTTATATGTATGCGCTCCTCATCAGGAGCGCATATAGTTAAACATGTTTGACAGGGCAAAGAGCCATTGGCTCCCAGCCCTGTCAATCGCTCTTCTGGCAGAAGGAAGAAGGAGGGAGCCTCCCTTTAGAAGCCATACTGAACTAAACAGCAGAAAGTTGAAGAATAGGACTCCATGTTGCTATTGCCATTTTCTCCAGTACTGTCCCTTTATGCAATCCCGCATCAGTCCTGCAAGCGTGACACAGTCTACTAGAAAACTGTGCGGCCCTCTGGAGTGCGGGATCCCCGCCCTGTGATTATATTAAACACTGCGATCTCCGAGTGTCAGAACTATCATCTAATCCTCAGATAACAGGATTTTTTGTGGTTTCGGTCTGCGGAGGAATAAGCGGCCGGTTCACTCCGGTTCTATGGGAGAAATAATGACTCGTATTGATTAATCTGGAGAGGGAGACGGAGATCGCAGATAGACAAAGTGGTTGCATTTCAGCCCTATCTGATGTAACAATCTCCGTTCTCTGGATTGCTTGACCTCTGACTACAATGGGAATATGATTGTCGGATAAGACTCTCTGTAAGGCGCTGTTTGCCCTGAGTGTTACAGATAGCGTATAATACAATAGCACACGGCCAAAGGTTCCACGTCCAAAGAGGCAGATACACTGAGGAAACCTGGTGCACGGAGAATATTACACTCAATTATACAACCTGGACTGGGTGCAAGAACTTACTGGGACTTGTAGTGCTACAAATATATTGTCAGATTATTTCATTTGCAAACTCATATGACCTCCCTTTTTCTTACTAAGTCAAGCCCCATATTCTGTACCTAATAAAATCCCATACATTGTACCTATTACATCCCCCATACATTGTACCTATTACACCCCCATACATTGTACCTATTACAGCCCCCCATACATTGTACCTATTACAGCCCCCATACATTGTACCTATTACAGCTCCAATACATTGTACCTATTACACCCCCATACATTGTACCTATTACATCCCCATACATTGTACCTATTACACCCCCATACATTGTACCTATTACACCCCCATACATTGTACCTATTACACCCCCATACATTGTACCTATTACACCCCCATACATTGTACCTATTACATCCCCATACATTGTACCTATTACATCCCCCCATACATTGTACCTATTACACCCCCATACATTGTACCTATTACAGCCCCCCATACATTGTAACTATTACAGCCCCCATACACTGTACCTATTATAGCCCCCATACATTGTACCTATTACAGCCCCCCATACATTGTAACTATTACAGCCCCATACATTGTACCTATTACAGCCCCCCATACATTGTACCTATTACAGCCCCCATACATTGTACCTATTACAGCCCCCCATACATTGTAACTATTACAGCCCCATACATTGTACCTATTACAGCCCCCAATACATTGTACCTATTACAGCCCCCAATACATTGTACCTATTACATCCCCATACATTGTACCTATTACATCCCCCCATACATTGTACCTATTACACCCCCATACATTGTACCTATTACAGCCCCCCATACATTGTAACTATTACAGCCCCCATACACTGTACCTATTATAGCCCCCATACATTGTACCTATTACAGCCCCCCATACATTGTAACTATTACAGCCCCATACATTGTACCTATTACAGCCCCCCATACATTGTACCTATTACAGCCCCCATACATTGTACCTATTACAGCCCCCCATACATTGTAACTATTACAGCCCCATACATTGTACCTATTACAGCCCCCAATACATTGTACCTATTACAGCCCCCAATACATTGTACCTATTACAGCCCCCATACATTGTACCTATTACAGCCCCCCATACATTGTACCTATTACAGCCCCCATACATTGTACCTATTACAGCCCCCCATACATTGTAACTATTACAGCCCCATACATTGTACCTATTACAGCCCCCAATACATTGTACCTATTACAGCCCCCAATACATTGTACCTATTACAGCCCCCATACATTGTACCTATTACAGCCCCCCATACATTGTACCTATTACAGCCCCCCATACATTGTACCTATTACAGCCCCCATACATTGTACCTATTACATCCCCCCATACATTGTACCTATTACAGCCCCCATACATTGTACCTATTACAGCCCCCATACATTGTACCTATTACATCCCCATACATTGTACCTATTACAGCCCCCCATACATTGTACCTATTACAGCCCCCCATACATTGTACCTATTACAGCCCCCATACATTGTACCTATTACACCCCCATACATTGTACCTATTACAGCCCCCCCCATACATTGTACCTATTACATCCCCATACATTGTACCTATTACAGCCCCCATACATTGTACCTATTACAGCCCCCATACATTGTACCTATTACAGCCCCCCATACATTGTACCTATTACAGCCCCCATACATTGTACCTATTACAGCCCCCCATACATTGTAACTATTACATCCCCATACATTGTACCTATTACATCCCCCCATACATTGTACCTATTACAGCCCCCAATACATTGTACCTATTACAGCCCCCATACATTGTACCTATTACAGCCCCCCATACATTGTACCTAATAAAATCCCATACATTGTACCTATTACAGCCCCCCATACATTGTACCTATTACAGCCCCCCATACATTGTACCTATTACAGCCCCCCATACATTGTACCTATTACAGCCCCCCATACATTGTACCTATTACAGCCCCCCCCATACATTGTACCTATTACAGCCCCCCATACATTGTACCTATTACAGCCCCCATACATTGTACCTATTACAGCCCCCCATACATTGTACCTATTACATCCCCATACATTGTACCTATTACAGCCCCCATACATTGTACCTATTACACCCCCATACATTGTACCTATTACAGCCCCCATACATTGAACCTATTACAGCCCCCCATACATTGTACCTATTACATCCCCATACATTGTACCTATTACAGCCCCCCATACATTGTACCTATTACAGCCCCCCATACATTGTACCTATTACATCCCCATACATTGTACCTATTACAGCCCCCATACATTGTACCTATTACACCCCCATACATTGTACCTATTACAGCCCCCCATACATTGTACCTATTACATCCCCATACATTGTACCTATTATAGCCCCCATAAATTGTACCTATTACAGCCCCCATACATTGTACCTATTACATCCCCCATACATTGTACCTATTACACCCCCATACATTGTACCTATTACAGCCCCCATACATTGTATCTATTACAGCCCCCATACATTGTACCTATTACATCCCCCCCATACATTGTACCTATTACATCCCCCCATACATTGTACCTATTACATCCCCCCATACAGCTAATGTACTGTACCACTGTCCCCTCTAATGTACTGTACCACTGTCCCCTCTAATGTACTGTACCACTGTCCTCTCTAATGTACTGTACCACTGTCCTCTAATGTACTGTACCACTGTCCTCTCTAATGTACTGTACCACTGTCCCCTCTAATGTACTGTACCACTGTCCCCTCTAATGTACTGTACCACTGTCCTCTCTAATGTACTGTACCACTGTCCCCTCTAATGTACTGTACCACTGTCCCCTCTAATGTACTGTACCACTGTCCTCTCTAATGTACTGTACCACTGTCCTCTAATGTACTGTACCACTGTCCTCTCTAATGTACTGTACCACTGTCCCCTCTAATGTACTGTACCACTGTCCCCTCTAATGTACTGTACCACTGTTCCCTCTAATGTACTGTACCAATGTCCCCTCTAATGTACTGTACCACTGCCCTCTAATGTACTGTACCACTGTCCCCTCTAATGTACTGTACCACTGTTCCCTCTAATGTACTGTACCAATGTCCCCTCTAATGTACTGTACCACTGCCCTCTAATGTACTGTACCACTGCCCCCTCTAATGTACTGTACCACTGTCCCCTCTAATGTACTGTACCACTGTCCCCTCTAATGTACTGTACCACTGTCCCCTCTAATGTACTGTCCCACTGTCCTCTCTAATGTACTGTACCACTGTCCCCTCTAATGTACTGTACCACTGTCCTCTAATGTACTGTACCACTGTCCCCTCTAATGTACTGTACCAATGTCCTCTCTAATGTACTGTACCACTGTCCTCTAATGTACTGTACCACTGTCCCCTCTAATGTACTGTACCACTGTCCTCTAATGTGCTGTACCACTGTCCTCTCTAATGTACTGTACCACTGACCCCTCTAATGTACTGTACCACTGTCCCCTCTAATGTACTGTACCACTGTCCTCTAATGTGCTGTACCACTGTCCTTCCCTAATGTATTGTACCACTGTCCCCTCTAATGTACTTTACTACTGACCTCCTAAATCATTGTTTTCCAACCAGTGTCTCCTCAGCTGTTCCTTAACTACAACCTCCATTATGTCAGGACATGATGGGAGTTCTAGTCTTGTAGCGACTGAAGGGTCACATGTTGGAGAACACTATACTAAATAAACCTCCCTCCTAAATTATGGTTTCCCTACCAGTGGCAAAACTACAACTCCCATTGTACCCTGGTGGCAGGACATGATGAGAGTTTTAGTTTGGTAACAGCTCAGGAGCCACTGTTAGGAAGCAATCATTTAGGGGTACAGTTTATTTAGTAGTGTTCTCCAACATGTGACCCTCCTGCTGTTCCTAAACTACAATCCCCACTATCTCCTGCCAGAAGGGCATGATGGGAGCTGTAGTTTTGTCACAGGTTTGAGAACACTACTAAATAAACTCTACCTATGTGTATACACTCCAGCCGGGATTCCTCAGAAGGCAGTACTACATAAGTTCCGTAGAAATCACGGCCATTGTTACAACGGCCATGATTACTACGGAACTTACTGTATGTAGTGTGAACATAGCCTTAAACACTAAGTTTTACTTATCTCTTCTTACATCACATTACATACACCCATGGACACACACACACATCCCATGCACCCAGGACACACACATCCCATGCACCCAGGACACACACACATCTCATGCACCCAGGGCACACAAATCTCATGCACCCAGGACACACACACATCTCATGCACCCAGGACACACACACATCTCATGCACCCAGGACACAAACACATCCCATGCACCCAGGACACACACACATCCCATGCACCCAGGACACACACATCCCATGCACCCAGGACACACACACATCCCATGCACCCAGGACACACACACATCTCATGCACCCAGGACACACACATCTCATGCACCCAGGACACACACATCACATGCACCCAGGACACACACATCACATGCACCCAGGACACACACATCACATGCACCACAGGACACACATACATCCCATGCACCCAGGGACACACACATCCCATGCACCCAGGGACACACACACACATCCCATGCACCCAGGACACACACACATCTCATGCACCCAGGGACACACACACATCCCATGCACCCAGGGACACACACACACATCCCATGCACCCAGGACACACACACATCTCATGCACCCAGGGACACACACACATCCCATGCACCCAGGGACACACACACACATCCCATGCACCCAGGACACACACATCTCATGCACCCAGGACACACACACATCTCATGCACCCAGGACACAGACACATCCCATGCACCCAGGACACACACACATCCCATGCACCCAGGACACACACATCCCATGCACCCAGGGACACACACATCTCATGCACCCAGGACACACACACATCCCATGCACCCAGGGAAACACACATCCCATGCACCCAGGGACACACACATCCCATGCACCCGGGACACACACACATCCCATGCACCCGGGACACACACACATCCCATGCACCCAGGGACACACACATCCCATGCACCCAGGGACACACACATCCCATGCACCCGGGACACACACACATCCCATGCACCCGGGACACACACACATCCCATGCACCCAGGACACACACATCCCATGCACCCAGGGACACACACATCCCATGCACCCAGGACACACACACATCCCTGATCTTCTCCTCACAGTCGGACTCTGGGCCCCTCCTCTTCTGTCCCGACATCCAGGAGAGCAGGAAGCAGCCGGAGGAGGTAGTGAGGGAGTGGGGGAGGGGCCCGGGCTGTGAGGAGGGGGCCCTGTCTGTGTCTCTTCTGCCCTGGTATAGAGTGAGCAGACACACAGACAGGAAGCTGCAGTGTCTGCCCTGAGTGCAGCGGCCGCTACTTCCGGGCAGCCTTAAAGTGGCAGAGCTGTCTAATTAACATCCGGCCTCTGCGGCCCTTAAGTGTACTGGGGGGGACCGGCCCGGGGGGCCCCCAGCCTTGGTGGGCCCGGGGGCGACCGCCCCCTTTGCCCCCCTCTAATTTCGCTACTGCATTGTACCTATTACAGCCCCCCATACATTGTACCTATTACAGCCCCCCATACATTGTACCTATTACAGCCCCCATACATTGTACCTATTACAGCCCCCCATACATTGTACCTATTACAGCCCCCATACATTGTACCTATTACAGCCCCCCATACATTGTACCTATTACAGCCCCCCCATACATTGTACCTATTACAGCCCCCATACATTGTACCTATAACAGCCCCCCATACATTGTACCTATTACAGCCCCCCATACATTGTACCTATTACAGCCCCATACATTGTACCTATTACATCCCCATACATTGTACCTATTACAGCCCCCATACATTGTACCTATTACAGCCCCCATACATTGTACCTATTGCAGCCCCCCCATACACTGTACCTATTGCAGCCCCCCCCCATACATTGTACCTATTACAGCCCCCATACATTGTACCTATTACACCCCCATACATTGTACCTATTACATCCCCCCATACATTGTACCTATTACAGCCCCCCATATATTGTACATATTACAGCCTCCATACATTGTACCTATTACATCCCCATACATTGTACCTATTGCAGCCCCCCCCATACACTGTACCTATTGCAGCCCCCCCCATACATTGTACCTATTACAGCCCCCCATATATTGTACATATTACAGCCTCCATACATTGTACCTATTACATCCCCATACATTGTACCTATTACATCCCCCATACATTGTACCTATTACAGCCCCATACATTGTACCTATTACAGCCCCCATACAGTGTACCTATTACATCCCCCCATACATTGTACATATTACAGCCCCCATACATTGTACCTATTACAGCCCCCCATACATTGTACCTATTACAGACCCCCATACATTGTACCTATTACAGCCCCATACATTGTACCTATTACAGCCCCCATATATTGTACATATTACAGCCCCCATACATTGTACCTATTACAGCCCCCCATACATTGTACCTATTACAGACCCCCATACATTGTACCTATTACAGCTCCAATACATTGTACCTATTACAGCCCCCATACATTGTACCTATTACAGCCCCCCATACATTGTACCTATTACAGCCCCCATACATTGTACCTATTACATCCCCCCATACATTGTATCTATTACATCCCCATACATTGTACCTATTACAGCCCCCATACATTGTACCTATTACAGCCCCCCATACATTGTAACTATTACAGCCCCATACATTGTACCTATTACAGCCCCCAATACATTGTACCTATTACAGCCCCCCATACATTGTACCTATTACAGCCTCCATACATTGTACCTATTACATCCCCCCATACATTGTACCTATTACATCCCCCCATACATTGTACCTATTACATCCCCCCATACATTGTACCTATTACAGCCCCCATACACTGTACCTAATACAGCCCCCATACATTGTACCTATTACAGCCTCCATACATTGTACCTATTACATCCCCATACATTGTACCTATTACAGACCCTATACATTGTACTTATTACAGCCCCCCATACATTGTACCTATTACAGACCCTATACATTGTACTTATTACAGCCCCCCATACATTGTACCTATTACAGCCCCATACATTGTACCTATTACAGCCCCCATACACTGTACCTAATACAGCCCCCATACATTGTACCTATTACAGCCTCCATACATTGTACCTATTACATCCCCATACATTGTACCTATTACAGACCCTATACATTGTACTTATTACAGCCCCCCATACATTGTACCTATTACAGACCCTATACATTGTACTTATTACAGCCCCCCATACATTGTACCTATTACAGCCCCCATACATTGTACCTATTACACCCCCATACATTGTACCTATTACATCCCCATACATTGTACCTATTACAGCCCCATACATTGTACCTATTACAGCCCCCATACATTGTACCTATTACATCCCCCCATACATTGTACCTATTACAGCCCCCCATACATTGTACCTATTACAGCCCCCCATACATTGTACCTATTACATCCCCCCATACATTGTACCTATTACAGCTCCAATACATTGTACCTATTACATCCCCATACATTGTACCTATTACAGCCCCCCATACATTGTACCTATTACAGCCCCCCATACATTGTACCTATTACAGCCCCCATACATTGTACCTATTACAGCCCCCATACATTGTACCTATTCACATGTGAATGGGACCAAGCTGCAATACAGACATGGTACAGGAGGGGCGCTGTCTCTTTGGCTGGAGGCGGACTGCTCTGACGGATATAACAATGCTGTCTCTGCTGGATATAATTATTATTACTGTTGTTCCAGTTAATTCTAATGGCCGCCGACCTCCCTAATCCGGCTCCCTTTATGGTGGCCCAGGGCTGAGTACATAAAGCATTCTGCTGGATTTGCAGTTTCCCAGTTGTCGGCCATTGGCTTCCTCCATTATTTACACCCCATGGATCATGTGCCTGGAGATTTACGGCTCCATCGCTGCACTGACAACAACCACCGAGCTGTTTGTCTTCCTGAAAAAGTCATTAATATGAAAGGAAAGCAAATATATAGGAGTGTGGCGTCCTCGCCTCTGCTACAACTGCTGTGCAAGGGCCTCGCCCTTCATCGGCCACTATTACTTACCACGGCCGCTACACGGGGGAGGCAAGAGCAGCAACCGGAGACTATTCAGAACATTAAAGGGGAACTCCAGCAAAAAATAAATCAAATCAACTGGTTTTGCAAAGTTATAAAGATTTTTAATTTACTTCTATTTAAAAATCTCCATTCTGCCAGTACTTATCAGCTGCTGTATGTCCTGTAGGAAGTGGTGTATTCTCTCCAGTCTGACACAGTGCTCTCTGCTGCCACCTCTGTCCATGTCAGGAACTGTCCAGAGCAGCAGCAAATCCCCATAGAAAACCTCTCCTGCTCTGGACAGTTCCTGACATGGACAGAGGTGGCAGCAGAGAGCACTGTGTCAGACTGGAGAGAATACACCACTTCCTTCAGGATATACAGCAGCTGATAAGTACTGGAAGACTGGAGAATTTTTAATCGAAATAACTGTATAACTTTCTGAAACCAGCAGGTTTGAATTATTTTTCTTTGCTAGAGGACCCCTTTAAGACCCGAATTCTTTATTTCAAAATAAAATCAACATGTCTGGAGTTTGTAGTTATGTAGTGGTGGAAGGAAATGCATACTATGAGCAGGAGAAGAACCAACATGTTTCTAGTTATTGAAGCTCTTACTCATGGTACCATGACATAAGGGAAATACATCCTATGAGCAGGAGAAGATCCAACATGTTTCTAATTATTGAAGCTCTTACTCATGGTACCATAGCATAAGGGAAATACATACTATGAGCAGGAGAAGAACCAACATGTTTCTAGTTATTGGAGCTCTTACTCATGGTACCATGACATAAGGGAAATACATACTATGAGCAGGAGAAGATCCAACATGTTTCTAATTATTGAAGCTCTTACTCATGGTACCATAGCATAAGGGAAATACATACTATGAGCAGGAGAAGAACCTACTTGTTTCTAGTTATTGGAGCTCTTACTCATGGTACCATAGCATAAGAAAAATACATCCTATGAGCAAGAGAAGAACCAACATGTTTCTAGTTATTGGAGCTCTTACTCATGGTACCATAGCATAAGGGAAATACATACTATGAGCAGGAGATTAGCCGACATGTCTCTAGTTATTGGAGCTCTTACTCATGGTACTATGACATAAGGGAAATACATCCTATGAGCAGGAGAAGATCCAACATGTTTCTAATTATTGAAGCTCTTACTCATGGTACCATGACATAAGAGAAATACATACTATGAGCCAGAGAAGAACCTACTTGTTTCTAGTTACTGGAGCTCTTACTCATGGTACCATGACATAAGGGAAATACATCCTATGAGCAGGAGACTAGCCGACATGTCTCTAGTTATTGGAGCTCTTATTCATGGTACCATGACATGAGGCAGTTGTAATTTATGTGTCTAATAATGTTTTCTAGCATCAGCCCATTAGACGGACACTCAGCAGTAAGATCCGCACCATCAGCTCAGCTAACGTCAGCCCTCAGCCTTAGACACACATGGTCTTCCCACCTTGTTTCTCTACTCTTTCATTTTCATGCCCACTTAAATAGCATTGCTTCCTTGGAGGTGACTGGGACTCTAGGGACTATACCAAGAGGACAAGCAAGTCATGACCAGGGAGCTCTGAGACGCGGTGGCTGTTCTCACATTGTATCTGTGTTTGTATCTGCTCTTAGGTAGGACGTTTCCATGGGCCTGAATCAGACGCTGGACATTTCTGTTTCTAATGGATTAATCTTTGGCACAAAAAGAAGTCCTAAAGGTCCCGCAAAAGATGGCGCCATCTTGAAAGACTTGGGGACTGGAGGTAATCACTACAGACCAGCAGTCCCTATATAACATACTGGATTTATGTAAGACCATTGAGCAGTCAGACCTCCACCATCGGCGTATAGGCGTGAGATACCTGGTAGGGTAGAGCGGAGTTGGCGATCTGTTTGGTTTCGGGAACATTCTCCGAACCCAAACAATTGGCATTTGACTTCCGGCATCTAGAGAAGACCAGGAAAACATGGATAAAGCCTTTGGCCTATGGCGGTATCCATGCTTTCCTGGCACCCTTAGGGTGGCATCCAACTTCTCCAAACAGCAGGAGGCAAATGACGAACGTTCAGGTTCGGAGAATGTTGCCAAACCCCAATTGTTCGCCAACCCCGCTTAACACTAATACAAGGGTGTTTCCATCGGCAGCAGCTACATTTCTCTCCTCCTTTATTATCATGCCCACTTGGTTGACCCATGTTGGTTATTTGTAGGTGACTCGGATCCTATTGACCACCTATGGGTATATAATGGGCCTATAGATCCATCTTGAATAATTCCCAGGTGCCCTATAAGACCTTATAGAAGACTAGTAGCTGCCACACACCAATGGCATTCTGGTGGGATCTCATGAATTGATTGACAAAGGGGTGGAGTTTATGCAAGCCCTGCCCCAAAAGTGGGCAATCCAGGAGGCGGAGCTTAAATGTCCTGGTTTTATTGGTATATTGGTTAATATTGATAAAAACTGGTCCTTTCCATGTCTGTAGATCTGAAATACAGACAAGAGATTGTAGATTGACTCCAAATCTGCCAATAAAATCTAATCTCATCTACGAGCCGCTTTAACGGGAGCCCACACCTCCTGGAGACATAATAGAGACCTAATATCCATGGAGCCAAGGGATGGGATAGACGGCACAGCACACAGGGAGCCACCATGATTTTATATCAATACGTCCAATAAAAGAGTTTATGGAATTCCTGATTCCTTCAGGACGAAGATTTATAATGGAAGGTGAGATCACATGACGGCCAGTGTCACATGGCCGAGCAACAGAAAAGACGGCCACAGGAGAACAAAAAGACAAAAATCACCATAATATAATATACAGGGATCATGGTATTGATAGATATCCTGGTATATGGTCATCTATATACTAATCGCATCCATATGGTCTACAATATAGAAGATGACACCCTCTCCCTTTACCCCATAGACAGTGGCCACAAATCTGAACACTATAACATATGGGAGCGTTAAAGGGATAGTTCACAAAAAAAGTTATATGTTTTTTTTTTTGTTTTGTTTTTTTTCAAATAAACTGGTCCCAGCAAGTGCCAGAGATTTGTAATTTACTTCTATAAAAAAAAAAAAAAAAAAAAAAATATATATATATATATATATCAAATCTACCAATACTTATCAGCTGCTGTATGCCCTGCAGGAAGTGGTTATTTTTTCCAGTCTGGAGAGCAGAGAGGGGTTTTCTATGGGGATTTGCTACTGTTCTGGACAGTTCATGACATGGACAGAGCAATTTGGAGAACAATCCCTTTAAATAAAAAATTGTTAGAATTTTTTTTAGAAATTATAAACTTATTCCAAATAAAAGTCTATATGGTTCATCTTTATAATGTCTAGTGTATGTTTGAACTTTCTATTAGTTGGCTTACTTTTATGCCAACAAATGTTTGCCAAAAATTGACACTATTTAAGCCACGCCCCCACAGTAAGGTCACACCCAATTTCCAGTCAGCCACGGAGAATGGGGTGCAAGCAGTTTTGGCTGTAAACAATTCTGTTATTTAAAGAGAACCCCTCACCATGAAAATGCTACCTAAACTATCAGCATCATGTTATAGAGCAGGAAGAACCGAGCGGATTGATATATATGTCTGTGGGAAAATATTTAGTATAATTTTTAATTTGTTGATTAAAATCCCTGCTCATTCTGTGTAAGGAGTCCAGTGGGCGGAGTCACTCAATGGACTGGACTTTTTAGCATTGAAACATCAGAGATTTCAATCAATAAATTACAAGTTATACAGAATCTTTTCCCATAAAGATATATATCAATGCGCTCAGCTCGTCCTTCTCTACAACATGATGCCCAGAGCTCAGGTAACATAATGGTGATGGGTTCTCTTTAAAGGAATTCTCAGCTTTACACAATCCCTATTTGATAGAAGGGTCCCTCGACCATGAACTGATTATAAGCGTCCCCAGGGGTCTCAGCTGTAATCTGTGGGGTGATCTGACTCTAAGTGTTTTTGTTTCCCTACAGCGCCACCACAGGGGAAATGAGGTATTACAAAATGTTCACTGCAATCATTAGGCTTTCTCTGTAAGGATGGGTTCACATGACGGAATCCGTGTGGATAAATTCCGGTGGATTCCCTCACTAGTACACACTTAAGGCTGCGCCCCTCTCCAGCGGTTCCATAGACACCATTCTATGGGTGGGCTTATTCCGCTATCCGCCGAAAGAACTGATGTGTCAATTCTTTTGGCGTAATGTGGAATCCACCCACCCATAGAATGGTGTCTGAGGCACGGGCGGATTGGTAGGCGTACTAGCGACGGAATTCGCTGGAATTTATCCGTGTGGATTTCGTAATGCGAACCCACCCTAAGGCAGGACAGGACAGGACCTCCATAGGGAGAGACGCTCTTTGTAACCACTCTGACCATGAAAAACTCCCATTATTAACAGAGTGGATAAAAATGCGTTGTGTAAACTGGACAATCCCTTTAAGGAGTGTTTGTAAATAAAAAAAGAAAGAAATAATAATAATAATAACGATAAACATAACAATAATGTTATCGTTCGATGTTACTATATGTTATTAGATCAATAATAATAATAATAATAATAAACAATAATAACAATGTTATTATTAGATGTTACTATGTTATTAAATAAATAATAATAATAAAGATAATAATAACAATGTTATTATTAGATGTTACTATGTTATTAAATAAATAAATAATAATAAAGATAATAATAACAATGCTATTATTAGATGTTACTATGTATTAGATAAATAATAATAATAATATAATAAAAACATAACAATAATAAGAGTGTTATTATTAGACGTTACTTCGTGTTATTGGATACATAATAGATGATTGCGCGGCGTATTGTTATGCGCTGCCCTGTGCTCACATAATCTGTCATTTTTTATAAGCATTGATCCCCCGGTTCTTATTCTTTTATATGCTATTTAGGGCTGAATTGATCAATGCAATAGCCAGCTGGGATGCTGCTGTTGCTGTTTCTGCCTACTGCTTAATACTGAGCAAGGGCTGGAGCTGGCAGGTAGCAGAGAGGCAGAGACAGAGGAGAGGTGGGGGTGGAGGAGGATGGAGCCAGTCACAAAGCCCCAGCATAGCGACACAGAGACACAGAGTAGATGGAACCATGCAGACACACTGAAAGTTATCACAGCAAATGAGTGGCATTCTATGGGCAGAGGATTACAATGATGCCTCCTCTCCTCCTCTAGGCTTGGATGTGTGCTGCTCCTACACCAGGACTGCTGCTGCTGCTGCCACTGCTGACTGCTGCTGCTGGAGGACTGGAGGCTGGAGATCTGTGCAGATTTGGAGAGAATGGAGGGATTGCATTGAAATTCCAGAAGATAGTGGTGCATGTGTGTCTATCCTGGATGCACTGGCTGCTTGCAGCAGGACACTCACCCTAGGAGAACTGGATGTGCTGGGACCACATTGCATGCAGGGAGGAAGCAGCAGCAGCAGCAGCACAGGCAGCTTCTCCTGGGTGACAGCTGAAGCTTGATCTGTCACTTAGATTTTTGGATTGTGCCACTCGGATTAGCAATATTGTGTGCTGCCCAGGGGGAGGGAGTACCAAGCCTCCTACCATCATCATCATCATCACCACCACCACCTTAAAGGGTTTCCCCAGCTGCGGCTGCCCATGGCTGACTCCCTTCAGTCAATAATCTGAGCACTGGATGAAAGGGCTCCATGCACTTCTAGCTAACCTGGCACCTATATGCCCTATCTAGCCACCTATGGGAGACTGTGGAACGTATGGCGTGCTACTACCTTGTCATTAGCTCCACTCACCTCAGCAATGGGCACTTTCGTAGTATTAAAGGAGTTTTCAGGGGGCCTCTCCATAAGACTGGGACCACCTTACCGGTAACGCCATCCTTTCCTTCTATTACTATCTCGCTATGTTGTATGTTTTGTTGTGTTGCAATTTTTGTATCGCCAAAAAAAAAAGTTGCCTGCCCATTGGCATTGATTGACGGGTATGGCGTCAATGGTTGGGGAGCCCACCTTGCTACCTGGCTGGTGTTGGCATCAAGATGCCATGTTGGTTGAACTTAGAAGGAACAAAGGGACGTGTATGGCCAAAGCTGAGCTGGGCGAGGAAGCCTGCTGTCTGCCAGGATGCTCTCAGTCTTCAGCAATCGATAGACATTGATATTACTGCCATATTGATCTGCATTGAAACTTGCCAGGAAGATACCTGGATCTCATTATTAATAGATGCATGCCCTGGGTAGGACCTCGCATGCTCTGCAGCCTCCTATGTGACCAGAGAGAGAACTTTCAGCCTATAGCCCCCCCCCCCCTACCCAGGGGTCCCCTATGGTGGGCAAACTCCAAATCCAGGCGTAATACATATTTCATACAATGGCCTACGGCGTCTACCAGATAACCCAAGATTAACCTAAATCTGCAGATGTCTGATCTCCGGCAGGAAGGGGTTAACCATTGTTGCAATATTATTGAAATACAATGTAACAGAATGATTCTGTGCTGGATGGTTTCTTATGCTGGCACCATTGGTGCGCCAGGTCACATGACCCTGGAGGTGAAAGATCGGCCATGTGACTTTTTCTTTGTCGTAGTCGCATTTGACGCCTTGAATAAATAAATGTTGTGAATTGTTTATAAATATATTGATGCCCCCCGGCCCCCCCATACGTCATCATGGTCCTCATTCTCTACTATGGGACTGTCTGCAGTAAACTTTGGCGCGGGTCTCACCCCGAAGCCTGCGGTTTGTTTGCTTGTAATGTGACCACTTAGAACTAATTGTAGCGGCGTTTGCAGATTCCAAGTGGCAATCTTACAGCCACTTCTCCTTTACCGCGAGTCCCCCTTAAAGCTACTTACTACACAAGCTACACATTAGGCGCGAGCTGCTATATAAACACTACACCTCAATGGCGGCTGACTGACTCACCTCCTATTATATGCACTGGTTGGGAGTCCTGTACGTAGCAGAGCTGAGCGTGTCATAAGGGGCTATTTGGGGTATTTGGTACGACCTTTGATTCTTAAGAGCTCTCTTAGTGAAATGTAGCAGAGCTGAGTTTGTCATTCCCCATCATAGTTGCCTATAAGTGCTTTTACATAGGACCTAAACTTTTTAAGAGGTGTTGCGGTAAGATGTAGCAGAGCTAAGGCCGTTGTTGAACTGCACGTGGTCTGTGGATGTATATATAGGACCGATACCTTTCATCTGCTATCTTGGGTAGATTTAGCAGTGTTGAGTCCGTCATTTAACATCACAGTAGTTTTGGGTTATACATAGGACTTATACTTGTTAATAGTTATCCTGGTCACATGTAGCAGGGCCGAGTCCGTCATGCAACATCGCAGTAGTTTATGGTCATACATAGGTACTATACTTTTTAATGGTCATCTCGCTCACATGTAGCAGAGCCGAGTCCGTTATATTTTGTGGTCATAGATAGGACCTATACTTTCCAAGAACTAGTCAGATGTAGCAGAGCTGAGTTTGTCTTTTCACATCACAGCGGTCCATTGGTGGTTTTACATAGGACCTATACTTTTTCATAGTTCCCTCGGCGCTGAGTCTGTCGTGTGACATCATAATGGTTTTACATAGGACTGCAAAGAGGGTTATGGAATAATCATGGTGCAACCACAAAAAGGCAGATGACAAACACAGCAAACACAGCTCTGCTCCATCTAGAATGGGTAATGCAGCATGTGCTGGACTGTTAGGAGCTCAGTATATAGTGATGGGAAGGCACATGGCACAGTGTAGTCTATGTGTTCCCTATGTCCCTACAGACGCATGGCAGTAAACACAGGCTGGGCACGGGGGAAGGATCTCACCCACAGGAGCCTAAAACACTGGAGGGAACTAAAGGAATGGATGGGAATCTTACACCGGTTACCTATGGCGGCAATATAATCACATTGTAACAACTAATACAACTACAAGACCAAAATGTTGGTGCTTCCTCACCACCCAGTGCCCATCGCCCAGCACCCATCGCCCAGTGCCCAGCCCCCATGCTCCCAGCACCCATCGCCCAGTGCCCAGCCCCCATTGCCCATTACCCAGCACCCTCCGCCTAGCGCCCAGCACCCATTGCCCATCACCAAGCGCCCAGCACCCAGTGCCCAGTGCCAAGCGCCCATCACCAAGTGCCCAGCTGACAGCACTTAGTGCCCAGCACCCACCGCCCAGTGCCCAGCTCCCATGCTTGCAGCACCCAGAACCCAGCTCCTTGCACCCAACGCCCAGTGCCCAGCGCCCATGCTCCCATCCTAATATCATCAGAATACATTGCACACTCAGCTTCTTCCATGACTTATACAAGACCATTTGGATGCACTTAAAAGTGAAGCTGTCTCTTAAAAAATAATTTTAGGAAATTGCATGACAAGCAATTCCCTAATGCAAAAGAAGAATTATGAATGATTGATTCCATTTTTGCATAACTACAATTCCCAGCATGCACTGGCAGCTCCATACAGATGGCACTGTGTATATATGGGGTGGTAAGAGTGGCAGTGCCCATCAGTACAGTCGGGCAGTGACTCGATGATGCCTGAGACTACCAGAGGATTCAGCTACTAACCCATAATCATCAGTCCCTACAATAACATTATATTGGGATATTCTCCTCCCTTAAAGGGATTTTGCAGATTCAGCAAATGAAGCTTGGTTATTGGACAATGTAAAGTTTTAGAAGTTTCCAGTAACTTTTTTTTTTCCATTTTGAAGATCTCTGCTTGCTGTGATTTACTGGGACCTACTGGGACCATCCAATGGATTCCAATCCGGCTGGTCATGTGATCTTATATCTATACTGTACCTGTAATCTGTATCCATTCATCCGTATCCATAGGAACTCAGCAAGCAGAGATCTTGAAAACCATAAAGAATTGATCTATAAAGTAGCCTGTGCATTGTGCTGCAGATGGAAAATCCCTTTAAGTGCCTGACTGTAAAGAGTTAAAGATAAACTGAGTTTGTTTACTGGGAAGCATCCATAGAATCTGTCATTAATCAGGGAAACGTTACTTATTGCAACTGAGAATACAATTTCAATCAATTCATAATTACTGTATTCATGAAGTCACCGGCTGGAAAGTGAAGGCACCGACGTCCCTGGGAATTTACCGGGAAAGAAGGCGATTATTATCCCCCCCCCCCCTCGCCGTGGTGAAATTTATAATATGCGTAATCAATATGTACGCGGGCCGAGCGGGTGGTGACATTACAGACGCAAAGATTTTCTGTTACCTTAAAGGTTAATAAATTGCAGATAGGAGAAAGAACAGGAATATTTAACCCCATCAGCACCAAAGACTCAATTCACTATAATCAGAGGGTGTGAGAGGTGTTACTGGAGCCAGACCGGGGTACATGTGACTGTGTGGGAGCGATAGAGACTGGTGGACCATATAGCATATACTATAGAGACTGATAAACCATACTATACTATATAGAGACTGATGGACCATATAGCATATACTATAGAGACTGATAGACCATATAGCATGTACTGTAGAGACTGATGGACTATACAATACTATATAGAGACTGATAGACCATACTATACTATATAGAGACTGATAGACCATATAGCATATACTATAGAGACTGATGGACCATACTATACAATATAGAGACTGATAGACCATATAGCATATACTATAGAGACTGATGGACCATACTATACAATATAGAGACTGATAGACCATATAGCATATACTATAGAGACTGATGGACCATACTATACAATATAGAGACTGATAGACCATATAGCATATACTATAGAGACTGATGGACCATACTATACAATATAGAGACTGATAGACCATACTATACTATATAGAGACTGATGGACCATATAGCATATACTATAGAGACTGATGGACCATACTATACAATATAGAGACTGATAGACCATATAGCATATACTATAGAGACTGATAGACCATACTATACAATATAGAGACTGATGGACCATATAGCATATACTATAGAGACTGATAGACCATATAGCATATACTATAGAGACTGATGGACCATACTATACAATATAGAGACTGATAGACCATATAGCATATACTATAGAGACTGATGGACCATACTATACAATATAGAGACTGATAGACCATATAGCATATACTATAGAGACTGATGGACCATACTATACAATATAGAGACTGATAGACCATATAGCATATACTATAGAGACTGATGGACCATACTATACAATATAGAGACTGATAGACCATATAGCATATACTATAGAGACTGATGGACCATACTATACAATATAGAGACTGATAGACCATACTATACTATATAGAGACTGATGGACCATATAGCATATACTATAGAGACTGATGGACCATACAATACAATATAGAGACTGATGGACCATATAGCATATACTATAGAGACTGATGGACCATACTATACAATATAGAGACTGATAGACCATATAGCATATACTATAGAGACTGATAGACCATACTATACAATATAGAGACTGATGGACCATATAGCATATACTATAGAGACTGATAGACCATATAGCATATACTATAGAGACTAATAGACCATATAGCATATACTATAGAGACTGATGGACCATATAGTATATACTATAGAGACTAATAGACCATACTATACAATACAATGCAAAGTATTACACAGTACAGGAAGAATTAGCCCCATAAACTGACACTGGGGTAATAATATTGTAACGCTGGGGCAAAGAAAAAAAAAAAAAAAAAAAAAAGGAACCAGGCTCACCACTGGACTTCTAGTTCAATGATTTTTATTAACAATTTTACAAAGTAAATGCAAGATAATAAATACATTCATAACAATATATATAGAATTATTAATACATTGTCTAAGTAAATAGACAAGGCTCACACGTACAACGACTGCTACCACATAACATTAGTCAGAATAGTAGCTATTGGGCTTCTGATACTTGTCCAATTTGCAATCCAATGTGTGACTGTGTGAACACATGGGCAGGACAAAGAATATAAGCAAAAAATAATAAATGATATATATATGTTGTTGTTTTTTTGGCTTCTTTCAGCTGTGTTTATTTTAACCTATGTGTATCCCGTTAGTCCCAATATCTTCTATAGAAAATCCCAGATGCTGCCATTTCAGTTGTGACCACTAGGGGGCACTGCATATATTCTGCCTATGTATTGGGCAGGATGATACTAGTGGATAGTGCTCTGTCCATCTCCTCTTCCAGCTGTGCAGAAACCGCTGCTGTTATAATACTTAGAGGAAACATCTGACATGTGGGGCTGATGGCTGCGGCCTGTACATGGCCTCCTGCTTCACCCCTGATGTCCCAGCACACGTCCTACACACAGAGAGTCCAGCGCCCCACCTGCCCTGTGCGATTCTTCTAGATGTAGCAGAGTTCACATTGTTATGTGTAACAGCTGCTCGGAAACTTATTCAGCTAAATAAAAATAATAAAAAGTTTTGCCATCTTTAACCCCCATGACTATCATCGGCCATACATGCGTTTCTGCAGTCCGTTTTTTATCCATTTAATCAAAAACGGATGTAAAAGTCAATGTATTTGTGTTCATCCGTTTTCATCTGT
>NC_091455.1:214508534-214513534 GCF_027789765.1 Dendropsophus ebraccatus
ATGATGACGTGTACGTATAATACTTATCAATATTCAAATCTTTAAAATCGAGATCTTCTAGACCCGTCCGGAGGACTGAGCAGGACAAGGGGGGTAAAACTGCGCCCCTCCAATTGTTGCAAAACTACAACTCCCATCATACCTGGATGGCCAACGCTAAAGCTCTTGCTGTCTAAGCATGATGGGAATTGAAGTTTTGCAGCAGTTGAAGGGCCTGAGTTTGACCGCTCTGTCCTGCACAGTCCCCGGGCCTAAAGGGGCTGAAGAGGTGTCAATCCGTGCGCATTCTGCTCCTCTATGTGATCAGGAGAAGCAAGAAACAAACCGACAATCGGAATAAATGAAAATGGGTAAAAAATGAGACAAAGAGAATAGTCCCCCCCCCCATGGAGCGGAGAAGAGGAGGATGATGTGTGAGAACTTAATAACGGCCATAGTGATCCATCCTGAGTAACACGCTATACACTATATACATTATATACACTATACACTATATCCTCCTCTCACCACTTACTGTGTCAGCAGCTTCGCCTGGTTTGTACATTAGCCGATGCTTTTGGCCAGAAGATGACCCCCACAGAGAGCGGCGACCTGATCACCAGCCGCAGATCAATGTGATCCGGAACTACATTAACTGATTGACTGAGAGGAGCGCAGAGCATCACAACCGCCCCCCCTCTGCTACATCAGCACTTACTGAGGCCAGGAGGAAAGAGCTGCCAAGAGTTATATCTATGTGATGTGATCTATTATCTATCTATCTATCTATCTATCTATCTATCTATCTATCTATCTATCTATCTATCTCCTATCTATCTATCTCCTATCTATCTATCTATCTATCTCCTATCTATCTATCTCCTATCTATCTATCTATCTATCTATCTATCTATCTATCTCCTATCTATCTATCTATCTCTCTATCTCTATCTCCTATCTATCTCCTATCTATCTATCTATCTATCTATCTATCTATCTATCTATCTATCTATCTATCTATCTATCTCCTATCTATCTCCTATCTATCTATCTATCTATCTATCTATCTATCTATCTCCTATCTATCTATCTATCTATCTATCTATCTATCTATCTCCTATCTATCTATCTATCTATCTATCTATCTATCTATCTATCTCCTATCTATCTATCTCCTATCTATCTATCTATCTATCTATCTATCTATCTATCTATCTATCTATCTTCTATCTATCTCCTGTCTATCTATCTATCTCCTATCTATCTATCTATCTATCTATCTATCTATCTATCTATCTATCTATCTCCTATCTATCTCCTATCTATCTCCTATCTATCTATCTATCTATCTATCTATCTATCTATCTATCTATCTATCTCCTATCTATCTATCTATCTATCTATCTATCTATCTATCTATCTCCTGTCTATCTATCTATCTATCTATCTCCTATCTATCTATCTATCTATCTATCTCCTATCTATCTATCTATCTATCTATCTATCTATCTATCTATCTATCTATCTATTATCTATCTACCTCTATGATCCTGTAATAATCTTAGCTGCATCTGCTTCTAATATTAACCTAATAGCCTGAGGGGGCAGTGTGGGACCCCAGACTCTATCCCTGTGTCACTACCCTCCGCCCTGCACCAGGTATAACACAATACATGAGTGACACGTCCCTTTAATATCTAATATTAGAGCCGCCATCTAATCGTCCTCTGGATAATATCACCCATACTGTACATATTCCCCTTTCTTTACATTTTCACAAACTTGCAAATCTCAGTTTCTATTTCTGCCTTTTGGAAATAGGTTATGATGATGATGATGAGGAGGATGAGGAGGAGGAGGAGGAGGATCTCAGGCACAGCTTCCTATAATCTCCAATGTGCAGTATAGGACAGAATAAAAAAGTTCCTACCCCCTCTCCTATAGGTTATAGGTGGATAATGCATAACGGTCCCCATGACCCATTAGTGACCGCTGTGTTAGTAAGCTCCTCCCCCTCCCCATGGTTAGTTAGCGGCCTCTGTGGTTAGTTAGTGACGTCTATGATTAGTTAGCGGCCCCTATGGTTAGTTAGTGACCTCTATGGTTAGTTAGTGGCCCCTGGGGTTAGTAAGCTGCCCATGTGGTTAGTTAAGGGTCCCCTGAGTGAGTTAGCCGTCCCCGTGGTTAGTTAGCAGCCTCCATGGTTAGTTAACAGTCCCTGTGGTTAATCACTGGATTCTTTGGTTAGTTAATGGCCCTTGTGGTTAGTTAGCCACCCCTGTGCTTGGATAGCTCCACCCATAGTTAGTTAGCAGCCCCTGTAGTTAGTTGCTTCTGTGGTTACTTAGCAACCCCCGTAGTTAGTTGCCTCTATGGTTAGTTAGCACCGCCCCCACCCCCATGGTCATATAGCACCCCCTGTGGTTAGTAAGCACCCCCCTAGATAGGTAGTGGCCTCCGTAGTTTGTTAGTGTCCTCAGTAGTTAGTTAGCTTCCCCATTGGTTAGTTAGCACCCCTGTGGTTAGTTTGCGCCCCCCGTAGTTATTTGCCTCCATGGTTAGTTAGCGCCCCCCAGGGTTAGGTATTGGCCCCTGTAGTTAGTGGCCTCCGTGGGTAGTTAGCGCCTTTCTGAGCATTGATTATATATATATATATATATATATATATATATATATGTATATATGGGCCGCGCTGCCGGATATAGAGACGCCCTGCAGGACACGGGGAGGTGTCCATTATTAGGAGCATGAAATGTCAGTAAACTTCAGGCTTCTCCATCTGGAATTATTGAGGCATTAAGTCATTGTCATCAAATGTCATGTGTATGAACCTGCGTACGAGGACGCCCGGCGCTCACAGGGACCTTCAGATGTCACCGGATTTTATGGAGAAAGACACAAGACAAAGACGGATGAGACGCCGTATAGTTATACAAAGAAAGTATAAAGTCCTCAAAACTGCTGCTGTCAATCACTCGCTGGCTAGTTAGCCCCGCCCCTAGGAGCCATCTCCACCAATTACCTGCCTGCCCCTGTTCTCCTCTCCAGGACCGTCCCCTGCTGATCTGCCACCTGTGCCGTCTGTTTTACTATCAACCATTATAATATTACATCTCACTAATATGTGTACCTGATCATAATATACAGCTATATATACACAGCTGCTGCAGAACCTCATCATACACCTCAGCTGCTGCAGAACCTCATACTACACCTCAGCTGCTGCAGAACCTCATTATAATATACCTCAGCGGCTGCAGAACCTCATCATACACCTCAGCTGCTGCAGAACCTCATACTACACCTCAGCTGCTGCAGAACCTCATACTACACCTCAGCTGCTGCAGAACCTCATCATACACCTCAGCTGCTGCAGAACCTCATACTACACCTCAGCTGCTGCAGAACCTCATCATACACCTCAGCTGCTGCAGAACCTCATCATACACCTCAGCTGCTGCAGAACCTCATCATACACCTCAGCTGCTGCAGAACCTCATACTACACCTCAGCTGCTGCAGAACCTCATCATAATACACCTCAGCTGCTGCAGAACCTCATACTACACCTCAGCTGCTGCAGAACCTCATACACCTCAGCTGCTGCAGAACATCATACTACACATCTCAGATAGATAGATAGATAGGAGATAGATAGATAGATAGATAGATAGATAGATAGATAGATAGATAGATAGATAGATAGATAGGAGATAGATAGATATAGATAGATAGATAGATAGATAGATAGATAGGAGATAGATAGATAGATGATAGATAGGAGATAGATAGATAGGAGATAGATAGATAGATGGATGGATAGATAGATAGATAGATAGATAGATAGATAGATAGATAGATAGATAGATAGATAGGAGATAGATAGATAGATAGGAGATAGATAGGAGATAGGAGATAGATAGATAGGAGATAGATAGGAGATAGATAGATAGATAGATAGATAGATAGATAGATAGATAGGAGATAGATAGATAGATAGATAGATAGATAGATAGATAGATAGATAGATAGATAGATAGATAGGAGATAGGAGATAGATAGAAGATAGATAGATAGATAGATAGATAGATAGATAGATAGATAGAAGATAGATAGATAGATAGATAGATAGATAGATAGATAGATAGATAGGAGATAGATAGATAGATAGATAGATAGATAGATAGATAGATAGATAGGAGATAGATAGATAGATAGATAGAAGATAGATAGGAGATAGGTAGATAGATAGATAGATAGATAGATAGATAGATAGATAGGAGATAGAAGATAGATAGATAGATAGATAGATAGATAGATAGATAGATAGATAGGAGATAGATAGATAGATAGATAGATAGATAGATAGATAGGAGATAGATAGATAGATAGATAATAGATAGGAGATAGATAGATAGATAGATAGATAGATAGATAGATAGGAGATAGATAGGAGATAGATAGATAGATAAATAGAGATAGATAGATAGATAGATAGATAGATAGATAGATAGATAGATAATAGATAGATAGATAGGAGATAGATAGATAGATAGATAGATAGATAGATAGATAGATAGGAGATAGATAGATAGGAGATAGATAGGAGATAGATAGATAGGAGATAGATAGATAGATAGATAGATAGATAGATAGATAGATAGGAGATAGATAGATAGGAGATAGATAGATAGATAGATAGGAGATAGATAGAAGATAGATAGATAGATAGATAGATAGATAGATAGACAGATAGGAGATAGATAGATAGGAGATAGATAGATAGATAGATAGGAGATAGATAGATAGATAGATAGATGCTGTCACTCATCTCTCCTCCGCTCGCTGGATATATCACTATAGATTATATTTCAGAGTTTATTTATTTTTTATGCTTAGAAAAACCCTAAATCCCGTTACTTTTTTTTTTACCAATTGTATCAAAGAACGCGTCAAGTTGGGGAATGTGGCCTTTGATATGTGTTCTGTCAGGAGTGGAGGGAGCTGTCGGATGAGATTAGG